>NC_051184.2:63191247-63318403 GCF_013339695.2 Rhipicephalus sanguineus | reverse complement strand
CAGGCACCCTGCACGCGCTGTTCTCTGCTCGCCGTGCACGTGCAGCTTCACGTGTCGCTTGCTCTGAAGGTTTAGAAAGACCCCAGAGATGGAAAAAAAACGTTTTAACGGTGGGAATCTTACCAGAGGAGGACGGTTGATCGACCACCTTTTCGGGACCGAGCAGGTCGTCAAGGGCGATGCTGTTTGTGCGAGCGCTACGTGCGTGCAGATGCTGAACGGGCACATTTCTTTGACATGAGTAGGGAGGTGACTGCGCGAGTTCTGTAATTATGTTACGGGTAAAACGCACATTCGTTGCGGCAGTCGTGTATACTCGGAGCTGTCAGCAACCATCCAGCACGCTTCGCGTGCGTTTTCTATTGATAACTTTTCAATTGCTTGGATGCCAAGTTTGTCGTGCGGCTTTAAATTTATTATGAGCTCAGTGTGAAGAGCATAAATTTACATCTGCCCTGTTGAGTCACTGGCTGCGTCGCAATGCGCAGTGTTCAGTTTCGTGGGAGTTTCACTTTTGCCGAGGTTTGCATCGAATGATAACAACGTCGGATCGCAAGTTTAATGTCGCCTTGGATTTTTTTAGAGCTCCCTTTGACAGCATAATGATATACGCAAACAAAAAATAAATAAATATTTCATGCCCACTTCGACGATGCATGTTTCTTGCAGAGGCGTGTTTCATTTCGAATAATATCGACGCCTGATCACGCACCGTGTTCGCTTATTCGAATTTCGCTTTGGTTGTTTCGACAGCTCGCTTGGTCAGCATCATACTATACAGGGGCGTAGCCAAGGGGGGGGGGGGTTCAAACCCTCCCCGAAAATTTTCAATTTTGCTTGCGTATATGTACACGCACACATACAAACGCACGCACAAACATACATAAAGTATGGTTGGACCCCCCCCCCCTTCCCCCGAAAAAATTTCTGGCTGCGCCCCTGATACTATACAATACCCACTGGGATCGCGCATGTTTATGATTATGCCGAGATTTGTGCCCAATAATAAGCGCATCTGAATTCGCGAATGGATGGAAGAACTTTATTGTTTGTCCGGCAGATTAACGGCCCGGGCTCAGGTCTCCCATGTCGGGACGTCAAGGCCTTGCCTCTCCGCCGCTTCACGGCGAATTCGCGAAGCCATCGAAAATTTAATTGCCACCTTGGTTCTTTTTTCAGCTCGTTTCCAAAGCGGCATGCAAGGCTTTTTATTACGTGCCGAACGCATGACATTAATACGAGGCACGCCGTGGTGGATTAATTCGGATTAATTTCGGCCACCTGGGTTTCTTTAACGTGTACGTAAATCTAAGTACGCCGGTGTTAATGCATTTCGCTCCCATCGAAATGCAGCTGCTGTATGCGTGAATCGAACCCATGACCACGATTTTAGCAGCGCAACACTTCAGCCTTCTAAGCAATCACGGCGTGTCGCATGCAAGGCCAATATAAACGCTCAGTGCAAACATACAGTTTAATTCTGTTTAAAGGGAGCCCCGACGGGAAATGTACCGCAATCAGCTGAATTAAACACTTAGTACTCACGGTACGTTATTTAAACTGTGGTGTAATAAGCCCAAATGCTCCGCTGCTGTAACATTACAAATGGTTGACTCGGAAAGCCAGCGCGCAATCTCGAAACGTACAGCGGCTGTCTATTTGTTGTAACTTCGGTTCACAAACGCACTTCCCTTTCAAACGAGCACGATCATCGCGTTTCTCCCCGTTAATAGTTCGTAATACTGTGTACGACAAAAACTACTTCAAGGTGACAAGACCGCGAAAGCATCGCGGCGAACTGCCATAATCCACTCTTCACGCCTCTGCTCCTCGGACTGCTTGCATTGGAAACGGTAGAACATGACAGGAAGTTTTCGGCTCTTCGACATTTTTAAACTTTTGTGACAGTTCACAATGCAGCAGGACTGCGTGCCTGCTTTCGAGTACGACGAAGGAACGGCAGCCATAGCGTGAAAAATGCGAGATAAAAGCCCCGGGGAGCACGTTCTCCGCGCGCGCGATGGGAAAACCAAGCAAGAGCGACCCGTCCCAGCTACCGGAGTTTTCCCCTCTCTCCGCTGGGGCGGCGGACGGCGCTGCGCAAACTTGAGCGTTGGAGGCCTATAGATAAGGGGGCGCCCAGGAATCTCAAAGGCCAAACAAAGCGCGCCGCCTCCTATGTCCAACGCGCAGTGTTCTGAGCGCCGCGCGGAAATGTCTCTGGCTGTTCCCATCGCTCCCGTTTCTGCTGCGCCAGACGACCACATGTCAAGGTCGTGTTTCAACGCTTGTAACAGGCGTCTTCGGTATGGTTCCCCGTAGTTGCCGCTTCTTCTCCCCGAGTGTCGCAGGCGGTCATTCACGGAAGCGCGGTAATGAGCCCTGGGAGCCATGGAGGGAAGGCTGGCCCGGCCCGGCGGGGCCGGCACAGGGCTATCGCGAAGTCGCATGAATGAAATCAATAGGCACTCCGCTTTTCCCACGCCATAAAACTGAGGGGCGCGCATGCCGTCTCGCCGCCGCAGTGACCGCTGCCCGAGGACGCTGCCACCGATCCTGGTACTTTGCGTGGTGGGCCCCGCGAGGACCATTGACAAAAGCTTTCAAGAACCCCGCTGCGGATTGCTGTCTTCGTCGTCTCCGGTGGGAAGGGGAAAGGGTCTTCTTTTCTTCGAGGCGTCGGTTAAGAGAATGGGTGTAAGCACTTTACGAGGCCGGGGGTCCGGTCAGCCCAAGTCGGACGTCACATTGGCACAAAGCGATAAGAACACTTCTTCGATTCCGTTCGCATCCTTATTAAGGTACCTTCCACAAACAGTAAGCCGCTCGATACCCGCAACATCCGTCGTTTCATCAGCAAGTACGGAGAAGCAACCTGCAGCGTTTACTTTTGCGACTAGGCTTTCCTTGATGATTGCAGCAGAGATTTCTATAATGTGGTTTTGTACATATAAACTAAAATATGAGGCCTTATTTGGGCAACTTTCCAAATGCTTTTTTTTTATCTGTGTCGCCACAATCCGCGCGCATGCGAAGCAGCTCTTTGAAGTTGCCTGTATTTGTAGAGGAGGCTGTGCTTGAATCCATGGGATTACTGTCTCTATGTCCACGGAGAGCCACACCTTGCCACCCGCAAAAGAGAACTGTCTCAACAATAGGCTGTAACTTCCTTCGGATCTCTCTTATTTGAATTTGCCTGCCATGGTCCAGCTGATCAAAAACACTGGGCACACATCCTGAGAAGGTTTGAAGAAAACTATCGGCTACCAGATGAGCGTCAGTGTGGTATTTAGTGACTTCATGTGCACCGAAGACTTCGAGGGCGTGCTTCCACTTTTGAAATGGCTTGGATACGAGGGCCTTAGTGCGCGCATGTTGGCCCTTGCCAATCTCACTTCTGCTAAAAAGGACACACACTCGGCAAAACGCACCCTCTTAAAGCGCTGAGAAGCTAAGCCATCGGTACCTGTCCAGCCAAGCCACGTAAACATTCGTTTCTGCTTAAAATCGTTCATGGACTTAAACATATAACATGGCGGAGGAATCCAAGGAGAAGCTAGCAGTTGATGTTTTGTGTCATCATCCACTTTTGAGCCATCTGTGTAGAGCCCGATATCAAACTTGCTTCTGCTAACATTTTGAGGGTCATAAAAAGATAAATAATTAACTAAATGATAATCAGGCTGAAGCCCAATAAATCCCACCACCCGGGTGACGCCGCTAGTTGGTGGTGTATGAGAGCACGAAAAATTTCGGGGGGGGGCTGAAGCCCCATAAGCCCCCCCCCTGGCTACGCCCCTGCGCAACTGGTATTATCTTTCAAAAAGTGACAGTTTAGCATGAAGAGCGAAGCACTAAAAGCGACATAGCAATGCATGTAACAGCTACAAAAAGATTCGCAATTTTATAAGTTGTGTAGTACTTGGCAGTGAACATTCGCGAATAAATAACTTAACGAGCATGGTATCTGTGCGCACAGGCATGCACGAACACATATCTTGCCCAGGGAACACCGGCTTTCACAATGCTGTCATGACAAACAGGGGAACGAAAGTGAGTAATTCTCACTTCTTTCAGATGACGCACACTGCTAAATAGGCGAGCTTTGACCTCTCCTCATATCGGCCTGACTTAAGATAAGCGCGTCGGCCACGTGGAGTTCTTTAACATGCTCTAAGCACGCGGGTATTCAGTAATTACTCGATTTCTTTCCTGTGGCAGTAAATCAGTAGCTGCAATCGGTTACATATTAAATTATGTCATTTGTAATCGCAATTGGTTACTTCTTTTCTTGTGAAACTTGTGAAAGTGCAAATACAGCGCGGTGGCGAGAAATCATGGCACAAAAACGCTAACTGTGAACGAATGTTTATTCGAAGCAAGGCAGAAAAGACGGTATTGCGTACATTCACACTATAGGGGTTTCATGAACACCACGGCGGCTACAGTCTCATTTTTCTATTACTTGGTATCTCGGATCAGTTCCTGATTCAGTATCAAGACTGACATAGTTGTTTATATGCGCAGTATCTTAGATGACATAGTTTGCGCGACAAAAGCACACACACACACACACACACACACACACACACACACACACACACACACACACACACACACACACACACACACACACACACACACACACACACACACACACACACACACACACACACACACACACACACACACACACACACACACAAAAAAAAACCCACAGTAACCACAATGCCATTGGTGGTCATACAGTCATGCTTACTTATGGTGTCAGCAGGAGTCGTGAGCTACTTGATGCATAAATACAGCAGCAGCAGCAGTGACAGGGAGTAGCAACAACAACGTCAAGCTAGAGGGAATAGGGTGGATGGCAAAAATGTCCTCATAAGAAACAAATGTTTTTTTTTCTTTCCATAGTATGAGTAGTACTTACTGTTCAGTGAGTGTGAGAATTACTAGAAGAGCACCTTTACCCTAAACTTCAGTTCCCAATGGCCCCCGGAGATCTTGTTACCGAGAACATTACGCGTGCCTGGAATTTTCGCGGCAAACTAAAAGCACGATTGTGTACCTATGAAACAACTCACTTTTCGAGCAGAAACGCACCAAAGTTTCGGATTCAGGCTATCGTCCTCAGGTGCACGGGCATGCCTTCAAGCAATGATCGCAACAACTTTATTACAAGGCTTTCTTATGTTACGGGGGTGCAATAAGAAGTATATATACATGTGGTATATCAATCGTAGTGATTTAAAAAAACTTTTGACCACTCGCATGGATATATAACGTTGCAACAATGGCAAACAGTTTTAGATGGGAAGCATCTTATAGCGGAGTTCAATCCGGTGGTGGTGGTGGTGTGCGGCGTGACCATCCTTACTGCGCATGCGCGAACCCTCCCCCTTTCTCCTCTCCACACCCCCTCTCCCCTTCAATTTCCCCTCCCCTCCCCCTTTCCCCCTTCCCCTCCCCCTCTTCACATCCCTTCTCCAATTCCTTTTCCCCTCCCCCTTTCCCATCTTCTCTCCTTCTCTCCACATCCCCTCTCCCCTGCCCTTTTCCCCTTCCCTTCCCCTCCCCCTCTCCCCTTTCCCCTCACCATTTCACCTCTGAAACGCGGCCTCTACATGCCGAAACACTGCTTCGCATCGCCTCATGGTCCGCTTTAGCGGGAGATGGTGTGATTTTATATTAAGCTTCTACTTTCTCTTCAACGAAAGCTTCGCCACGCGATCTCTGAAATACTCTTTCTTTGTTTTCGACGCCTCTCACGAAAGGGCAAAGGGTGTACTGCGACCACCGAGAGACCAAAATTTCAGCCAGGAACACCACAGAACAGAGGAGTACCTGGATCATCCAGAACTGCACGAAGAAACCGAAGAGGTCGAACTGAACAGGATCGGCAGCTTGCAGCTGTGAGCAATCGGAGTGCTCATCACGAACCGCTTGGCTCTCTCGAATAGCGTTGAAGAACCTCCTCAGCGGCCGATACAGTGTGTTGTGCCTGGGCATCTGCTTTCGGGCAACCAGGAGAGGAATCAGCACCTGGACTTCGGTCAACACCTGCGTGTTGCTCATGCCGGCGCATCCCGGTTCGGAGAAAGGTCAACACCTGCGACCGGCGGACGCTCAACAGGTTAGAAGGCCGTCAACACCTGCGACCGGCGGGCGCTCAACAGGTTAGAAGACCGTCAACACCTGCGTGTTGCTCATGCCGGCGCATCCCAGTTCGGAGGAAGGGCAACACCTGCGGCCGGCGGGCGCTCAACAGGTTAGAAGACCGTCAACACCTGCGTGCGGCTTCTGGCAGCGCGTCGCAATTGATACTTCTGGCCGCGCGCCGCAATTTGGAGAACTTGGATAGGAGCCCAACACCTGCGACCGGCGGACAGTCAGCAGGACAATGGACGGCTAGACGATTTAAGGCCGTGCCGGTCCATGGAACGGGAGAGAGGAGAGATCGGGGAGGAGAGAGGAGAGATCGGAGAGAAGGAGGAACGAGAAGGAGAACGACTCCAACGGAGTCGAACGGAGTCGAACCAGCCGACGTGGTCGGGCTGGCAGTCATGTTGCCTGGTAGCAAAAGTATGTAAATAGTTGTACATAAAATCTTTTCCTTCTTCACCTTGCCATTACTGACTACTCCGAGCACGATAGCGATGGGTCACGCTACCCCAGTCCTAACAGTGGTGGCAGCGGTGGGATGCAACGACCTCGGATCCTACGCCGCGCACCCGAGGGGCCCTACTCCAGTCGTAACAGTGGATGGCAGCTCGGTGGGATCGGCCAGCGTCAGCTACCCTGGTGTGGTGAGTGCCTGAAGTTTACCTCTTATTGCCAGACCTAGCTAGCCTAAGTCATTGTTAGCAGGTTTTGTGTAGACTTGTAACTTTGTTTGGTCAGCCAAGAATTGGATGGTCTGACCGCTTAGTTTAAGTCGAGGGTAAACGAGGCGGAGTGAAGTGTCAGTATGGACAAGTTCAGTGTGCAGGACCTCCTTGAAATTTGCAAGGAGTTGGGCATTTCGGTCGGCTCTGATAAACGGAAACGGCAGATCCTTCCGATTATGGAGGCAGAGAAGGTAACTGTCGAGGAGGCCCAGGAAGCTCATGAGGATATTCGAGCTAGAAAAGAGGAAATAGATCAAGAGAACAGAGAGAAACAGATAAAAGAAAGAGAGAAGAAAGCTGCCGAGAGGCAACATGAGTTGAACCTAAGAGAGCTGGAACTTCGTATATCCGCCGCAAGACAGGTTCCCATAGTAAGGGAGTCCGTAAGGATGGAAGACCTTTTGCAGCCGTTCAGGGTTGGCCAGGACATCGCATTGTTTCTTGTTAATTTTGAGCGAACGTGCGAGAAGGCCGGATTTCCCCTCGAAAGTTGGCCGCAAGAGTTGCTAACTCTTCTTCCGTGCGAGGCCGCCGATGTTATAGCTAGACTCAATAGGAAGGACGCTGTAACGTATGACAAGGTCAAAGAGGCGCTGTTGCGCAAATGTCGCTTGTCAGCAAAAGCATTCAGACAGCGTTTGAGTCACGCGCGCAAAGCTAGGACATCGGGCGAGGGCACGCATGGGGGAAGAGGAAAGATGGCCAACAGGCACGCAGAGTGCCTCGGACGTGGGAAAGGCTCAGTTTTAGCCTTAGTGTCAGACGGCCTGCAGGTAGTAACTGAGGTTAAGAATACGTTGTTCAGCCACTGTGGTAGTGTAGGTTCGGCCGAATGGAAAGGCCAGATAGAGGAATGCCTAGAACGTGAGGAAGGGTCAGTTTTAACCCCCACGTCAGACAGTTGGCAGCAGCTTACCGAAGTTGATAAGGATATAGAAAGTAAGCGCCGGCAGGAAGAACATAGGAGGAAGAAGCAGGCATTAGAGCATGAGGCACAGCAGAAAAGAAGCCTGACATCTGTAGATGTAGAGCACAAAGGATGCGATGTAGCGGCGGTGCCGCTTACAGCCGAAGAAAAGGCTAGTGCAGGTGAAGGCATAGCAGAGACCCTGACCCGTTCCAAGGAAAGAGAGCTCGCGGCCACGTCAGGGTGTGAAGGGTCGGTGGAAAAGCGTTCCACCAAAAGTAAACCTTACAGCACTACAGACGATAGCAAGGAAGGCGCGCCAGCTAAGGAAGGAGTGGGTAGTTCGGAGGGTTCTCGAGTAAATCGCGGAGCAGAGTGCACAGGAGAGCTCCTAGACGTAAGTCCTGCCGTTCGGATTGCCGAAAATGAAAGAGATCCCACTCTGAGAGACCAAGGGCCACAAGGGCTAACAGAGGAACTGAGTGGAGGAGACAATGCTGTTACGAATAGCTCATTTGTACGCGAGCGGCCTTGTAAAGATGTAAGTAGCGGCATTGGTCTAGAGAAAGTTGAGCTGTCCGCCAGTCTAGCGACTGAGCGAGAGGATGAATTGCTAGGCAATCAAGACAGTGCGCGCGAAGAAGCTGGCGAGCGTTTTAACGATGTCGATGAGTGTCAGAGGCGGACTAAAGGCTCCAAAGGCGGCACCAAGAAGAGTGCAAAGCGGAGAAAGCGTCCGAAGGACAAAAACGCGGCAGAGATCGCGATGCGTTTGAAGAAAGGCTTCAAACGTCGCAACAAAAAGGCGAGAAAAGTGCCGTTGTCATCTCTGACAGGTCTGTATCGCATGCGTCCGAGAGGCCAGAAAGAAAAGAAGTGCGCCGCGCATTGTACGCGGAATCTGTCAGAGGATGAATTGATGCGCAATCATCAAGACAGTAAGCGCGAGACAGCTGAGGAGCATGTTAATGCTGATGAGCATCGGAGGCGGACGGAATGCTCCAAAGTCTGCACCAAGAAGCGTGCGAAAGGGAGAAAGCGTCCGAAAGATAGAAATGCGACAAAGGTCGCGACGCGGTTGAGAAAGAAGTTCAAAAGTCGGCGCGAAATTGCAAGACAAGTGCGATTGCCGTCAGGGACAGGTTTCTACCGCATGCACCCGTACCGCCGAAAGAAAAAGAAAAGAGAAGCGCATGATTCGCGGAAAGGGTCAGTGGGTAAAAGAACTCCCCGTTGTTCCTTTCGAGGAACGTTGAAACAGGTGCGACACCGCGAGGTCGGTGACCTTCGCGAGGTGGCAGGAGGCGACAAAGAAAAGTCCGCTACAGGGAAAGTAGTGAGGCTCGACGAGGGGGTGATTAACTTTCATGCGTATCGTACACCCCGCTTGACGAGAAAAGCCTTCTGGGCGCGACCACCGCGAGTGCGCCTGAAAAGTTGTTGAGGACAGCTGTTGGCTTTTCCTGGAATATCGACTCGAGATTTGTTGGAAGGAATTTTGACTGTTGATTTTAGTTAGTAATTAGTATTCCTTGTTATTTCCGCGAGTATTGATGGCTTAGTTAGCTGTTATTCAACTTTGTTTTCTTTAAGCGCTCTTTGGTTTTGTTTATTTGCCGATATGCGTTGTGTAGTTAGCTATCGGAGGGTTAGTGACACGCATCAGAGCGAGTCGAGGGCTTTAAGAGATGAGCGCCTTGAATAGGGTTACGTCAGCTGACTATGAAAAGAGTTTGTGGCGTTTCCGTTGCGTGTCATGCGTGGACGCAAGGAAACATTGGGCAGTTTTCGGGTGGCGTGCGCTGAGTTAGCGTTGGCGTTTGAGGCCTGCTGTTTCCGTCACCGGCGGGAGCCCGCAAGCGGTTGGCGTATGACACGTGCGCAGTTACACGAAGGGCCGGCGCAGGGCTTTGTGTGCGCCGTTCGGGAGCTGCCTAGTAAGTCAAGGTGTCCCACGAGTGGTTAGCGGAACCTTAGGCGTTAAGCTGGGAGCTTGCGGGACGGGTAAGCAAGCCTAGGCTTTGTGCGAGTTTTGGTAGAGCCACGCAAAAATTTATTTTTGTTTGTTTTTTGTTCTTTTGGCGTGCGTTCTGTGTAGGAGCGAATGAGGAAAGGTTATAGCGAGTCGCTCGGTTGTTTGTAAAAATTGTGACCGCAAGAGTAGAGCTAGGTTAGTGGTACATCCGCGGAGTAGAAGCTCGCAGTGGCACTGGTACGTGCAATTACGGATGTCGTTTGCGAATTCAGTTCCTGATGTGGGTGCAGCGTGACAGAGTGCTCACGGGAACATGTCTAGCTTTAGTGGCGCAATACTAAGAATAACATGCGGAAGCGGTAACCCGCATGGGAGTGAGTTGTCGGCGTAAAATAATACACGTTAGCCGTGAGTAAAGATTTGTACGACCACTAATTGTGAAAGAGTGGTGTTTGTCGAGCGTAACCGAATGTTACTTGTTTGTGTTTACTGTAGAGGCAGTAATTTTTACCTATGTAGTGTATATTTTGGAGGGTAATCTTCTAGCGTTGTAGCTGAAAAATTGTTTCAACGGAGGTAACTGTAGGTTGAGTTTTAGTTTTGTTTTTGTACTAGTTAGCATGAGCATTTGGGGCGAAAGGTAGTTCAACATTGTTTTTGTGAACGGTGTAAGCTTTATTTTCAATTTCAGTTCATAGTTAGTAGAACCATGTTGTGTTCTTATTGTGTTACGCTTACGCTGAGAGCGTTTAGTGAGAATTTAGCGAAGCCTTTGAGCTTCCGGTGGCTTCCTTGGTTGTTTACCTTCCATGCCTGAGCAGCTTTAGTACAATTACAATTCTTGTATTACCTCGGAGTTGTTTCTTTAACACCTGAAATTGAGGTCTGTGGTTGAACTCGTCGCCATACGATACGCACTTCTCCTCGTTTTATTTAAAGCGGGAACGTTAGTTGTCAGTAAGATTTGTTTCATTCATGTCTGGCAATTCGAGGGAGTGCGGAGGGCACTTGCAGCGTTGGGTGTAGTTTGATAATGGTTGCCCTGTCGAGTTCGTCTTATCCACAGGAGCATCGAGTCCGTGCCAGCCGAATGTTCGTGTGGAATGTCACGAGAGCGGTGATCTTGGGAGCTTCGCCTCGAGCCGTGGATGAGCCTGGTGTCCGGCCGCATCAATTCAGCCGAGCTACGTGGAGCAGCTCGTCCTCCTGATGCATTGTTTGGCGGCGGGGGTGCTGTTGTGCCTGGGCATCTGCTTTCGGGCAACCAGGAGAGGAATCAGCACCTGGACTTCGGTCAACACCTGCGTGTTGCTCATGCCGGCGCATCCCGGTTCGGAGAAAGGTCAACACCTGCGACCGGCGGACGCTCAACAGGTTAGAAGGCCGTCAACACCTGCGACCGGCGGGCGCTCAACAGGTTAGAAGACCGTCAACACCTGCGTGTTGCTCATGCCGGCGCATCCCAGTTCGGAGGAAGGGCAACACCTGCGGCCGGCGGGCGCTCAACAGGTTAGAAGACCGTCAACACCTGCGTGCGGCTTCTGGCAGCGCGTCGCAATTGATACTTCTGGCCGCGCGCCGCAATTTGGAGAACTTGGATAGGAGCCCAACACCTGCGACCGGCGGACAGTCAGCAGGACAATGGACGGCTAGACGATTTAAGGCCGTGCCGGTCCATGGAACGGGAGAGAGGAGAGATCGGGGAGGAGAGAGGAGAGATCGGAGAGAAGGAGGAACGAGAAGGAGAACGACTCCAACGGAGTCGAACGGAGTCGAACCAGCCGACGTGGTCGGGCTGGCAGTCATGTTGCCTGGTAGCAAAAGTATGTAAATAGTTGTACATAAAATCTTTTCCTTCTTCACCTTGCCATTACTGACTACTCCGAGCACGATAGCGATGGGTCACGCTACCCCAGTCCTAACAGTGGTGGCAGCGGTGGGATGCAACGACCTCGGATCCTACGCCGCGCACCCGAGGGGCCCTACTCCAGTCGTAACAAGTGCCAGACCTTTATGCGTTCGGAACCCACTCAGATGCGGCCTATAGTGTTCATTGAACACATCGGACTTCTCGAACATGATATCGCGACTTGCACGAATGTGCAAGCGTGTCATAGCAGACGCGATCGCGTCTCATAGCGCACCGAAGGCAGTCTATGATATCATACCTCACCAGTTCCTTAGGATCGTGACGTTTAAATGCCGCTTGGAGCTTGTGCATCAGTGAGGATGGAGGTGAGGTGTTCTGTTTCAGCTCTTCCTGCAAGGCGCTGCTTAAAGTAGCGCATGCCGCGACCTCGCGTCTGTCGAGGGCATCTGCCAACTCTTGTAGCGTATCAATTCGGTCGCCGGATGCTTTAACAGTTATCTTCGACGTGAGCTCACTGCGGAAGTAGGAGGAGAGTGGGAGTATCGCAAGGAACCACAGATAGTACACTGCCGCTCCGGCTACCGCTCGGCGTGAGGCGCTGCCCAGCAAAGGAACCGAGGTTGCTAGAACGGAAGCTAGAAGTAGCATGACGGAATCGGCGACTCTCCGTAAGGGTGGCAGCTGACAGCCCTCCATTTTGGCGAGCACGAGTGCGACGGCCAAAAGAAGAGTAAGGGTAGACGCGATCAGTGGCCAGGAATCGTAGACCACCTCGGAGAGCGTGACGACACGTTCGTCGTCGATTCGAGAGTAGAAAGTTTCCTGGATAATCTCGGTATACGGAAAGTCAACATCGAGAACATTTTCCGCGTTTAATCGGGTCGAGAGGAACAAAATGTCCCACCTGTCATAAAGAGTTTCTCGATGTACGGCTTCAAACATATGAAGAAGCTGAAAGTTGACAGAAACGTTTGTTTGACGCAGACACTCCAGAATGAAGCTGACATCCTGGTGGTCACACGAATGCGTGCCGCCGCCATAGAAAGCGCCGACAACACACCCGACAGTCAACCTCTCTCCAGAAAGGCGTTTCATGTTGGGGCTCTCTATTCGCAACTTTGAGCGTATTTCTTCCGCGGACGGTCTATGGCTTACCGATGACGTGAAAGGCTACACGGCGTTTCTTATGTCCGAGCCTTTCATTTCCAGAATTCCGAAAACCTGGCAAGGTGAGAGACTCACGTGAATATTCGCGGCGGAAGCGAGGTTTACGGGTTTGAACGCTGCGCGGAGCCAGGACGCGCATACCTTCCCAGGCCACGCTGATATTATAGTCAAATCCATGCTTTCGAAGCGAGATTCTGGATCGGCGTCAATCACTACGGTTCTCTTGGCTTGCATTCTGTTCTTCAGGAAATAGAACCTCAGACTTCTGTGTGGAACGCGCCAGGTAGTCACCGTTCCATCGAATAGGCGCGCAAAGGAAGCGTGCGGTTCTTTCCAATGTTTCGCGGACACCAGCATAACGTCAGCCCTTTTTGTGGACAGGGATAATAGCGTAGCAGTATCTTGTTTTTCGAAACGTATTCCACAGGCTGCGTCAGGCCAGAAGTGATGCGTGACGAACACCATTGCGGCCAACGTTAGTGCAGCAAGCGCCGCGTTCGCCATTGCAGAGTTGTCGGCGCTGGATCTAGGAGAAGGCTCAGAAAATGTATTTCCTCACTCTATGGGATAGTGTCTTGGATGTTCCCTTCTTTTTTTAAAAAAGATGTAGCAAAGATGTATCAACTCTTCATTAAAGCACGTCAGTCAGCATTTCCCTTAGTGACTCCTTCTATGCGACGACCGCTGGAGGACTGACGTATGCGCAGTATCTTGTGGCAAGAAATTGGAGTAATGCGCTGCAACGTGACATGCGGCGGCTCTCCCCAGAGCTTCAAAAAGATATATACGAGACGCGTGAGTGAACAGCCTGCTTCGGAAGCACGTCAACCACTAATCTTGTCATCGGGCCCCTTTCTTGGCAATTCGCCTTGGCTTTATTAAACAGTACTGGGAACGTCGTCTCGATATGGCGCGTGAGTACTTCCGGCACAAAAGGTGGCCATGAGTGATGGCCTTAGCCTCTGTGGTTCAGCTAAAGCCACTTGGCGCAAGATTCAAAGTGGATGTGGCCCTGTAAGTGATCAGTTGCGGAACACTTGGGCAACGCCACTCAAGTGTGCACACGTGGCTTCCATTAGAGGCAGCAAAGTGATCGGATGTTTGCAATCAGTCCGTTAAAAAACGGACGTACGAGCACGGCTGAACTCGTCTCCACTCTTCGAGTTTCTTGATCACGTGCCTGCTAAAAAAAAAAAAAAAACGCCGTCCGTGCACATCTTGTTATTTTGGCACGAATCGATTATTGGGTATGCACGTGTTTGTAATAGCATGCGCATGCGCGCATAATTCCCGAATGTCGAGTACGAAATAGCAGCAGAGGCTGGGCAAACTGATATAGCAAAGCTACGCATATCTTGGGTAATTCCGCCGTGATGTGGTAGCACTTAAAGATCATTTTTTTTTATTAGAGCGCTCATCTAAGTTACCGTTCTTAAGTCCCTGCATGGTCATACGAAAAGCAAAGCACGAGTTGCCCTGAAAGCCATCGATCGATTACGCACGGGCTTCCGTTTCTCTATTGGTCTCTGCCTGTCTGTATTGCGTGCCCTCACCCACAACTACAGTTCTGTGCAAGCCGCTTCTTCTTAGATCTGCCGTTGTTATGTTGTAATCAATGCTATATACTCACCCAACGATTATTATTATATCCCAGGCGACCCGGTTACACTGGCGTCTCAAACGAACGTTGCAACCTACGGGATGTGTGATCGGACACACGAATGTCGCCAAGAATTCATTCGTGCCCAAACAGCATCATGTGCTTGGACGGCGTGTTGTGGTTTTAGCAGGCCAGGTGAAGGCCAGGCCAGGCACTTGAATAGCAGAGACGAGTGCAACTGACTCATCCACCCGTTTTGTGACGGATTCATTGCAAACATCCGATAAGTCTGCTGCCTGTAATGGAAGCCACGACGGCATTCTTGAACGAGTGATGTTGCCTAAGTGTTTTGAAACTCATCCCTTACTGGGCCAGATTAACGTAGAATCTTGGGCCAAGTCGCTGAAGTTGAACTGCATACGCGAAAGGGGCCATCACTCATGGCCACTTTTTGCGCTGCAAGTACTGACGCGCCATGCCGAGATGGCGTTCCAGTACACTTTAGTAAACGCTGCAGGAATCGACATAGCTCCTACGTGAAAAGCAGCAACAACTTTTTCGACCTTCATGAGATGTCGACATGGAGTAAGAGCCGCGTGGCACAGGAATTAGATTTTTTCCTTCGTTAATCAGCCTACAAGGAAGCGGGCCGGTGACGGGATCGGTAGTTGACGTGCTTCTCATGCATGCTGTCCACTCACACGCCCTTGTATAACTGCGCAGCTCTGAAGAGAGCTATCGATTTTCTTGTTGCAGCGCGTTATTCAAGTTTCTTACAGCAAGACTTCGTCTCCTATAGGTCACTTCACCTGCTGTAGTCGCATAGGAGTCCCTGCGGAAAATGCTGACTGCCGCACTTTAATTGAGAGTTGGCTGTTCTTCAAAGAAAAAGAAGGGAACGTGAAAACCATTTTCGCATTTTGTGAGAAAGAACATATTTAGGGACCCTCGTCCTACATCCAGAGCCAACGACACCGCAATGGCAAAGGTGTTACTTGCTGCTGCAACGTTGACCGTAATGGCTCTCGTGACCCTTCACTTCTGGGTTGACGCAGCCTGTGGAGTGCGTTTGGAAAACGAAGAAACTGCTACGCTTTCATCATTGAACGCAAGAAGAGCCGATGTTATGCTGGTGTCCGAAAAGCACTGGAAAGAACCGCACGCATTCTTTGCGCGCCTATTCGAAGGAACGGTGACCACGTGGCGCATACCGAACAAGGGACTGCGTTCTTATTTTCTGGAGAACAGAATGCTGGGCGAAAGAACCGTAGTGGTTGATGCCAATCCAAACTCTCGCCTCGATAGCATGTCCCTTACTTTGAAGTCGGCGGGGCTGACCAGGATGTGCGTTTCCTGGGTCTATGCAGTTTTCGAACCCATGAACTGGACTTATTTAATAAGTGCTGGTTCGCCTCCAACAGCATGCCAGGTTGCCCTTATCCTGCAAATGAACGGCACAGCCATTGAAAAAATCGTGTGGCCTCGCACGTTAGAAGCTAGCCGTAACCCTTCAAAGGAAGAAATACAGTCAACGCTGCGAATAGAGAGCCCTAATTTGAAACTCCTTTCAGGGCAGCGCTTGACGGTAGGCTGCCTTATCGGCACTTACTATGGTGGCGGTAGAGATTCATGTGACCACACTGTCCTCCAATTTTTTCTCCAGTGTCTCCGGGAAAGGAACGTTTCTCTCACTTTTCTGTATGTTCCTACGTCCGGAAGTGTGCGGAGAGGAACTGCTCATGACAACTGGGACGTTGTATTCCATCCGAGCAGATTAAATGAACAGAATGTTCTCGATTCAGACATTCCACATGTTGAGGTCATTCAAGAGAGCTTCTTTTTTCGAATAAACGACGATCGCGTCGTCACGCTGACTGAGGTGGTCTACAAGTCATGGCCACTCTTCGCTTCGACCTTTGCCGTTCCGTTAGGCGTCGCACTAGTGTTGGTCAAAATGGAGGACCATCGGCGACCACCCTTTCAGAGAATCTGACACGGTGACACTGCTTTTGGCTGCCATTTTGGCAACATCGACTTCGCAGCTGAAGAACGTCTCGCGCCGAGCAATAGCCGGAGTGGCGCTATACTTCCTGTGGTTCCTTGCGATACTCCCACTGTCCTCTTACTTCCGCAGCGAGCTCACGTCGAAAGTAACGGTTAAAGCACCCGGCAACCGAATTGACACGCTCGAAAAGTTGGCAGATGCCCTCGACAGACACGAGGTCGCACCATGCGCTACTTTGAACAGTGCCTTGGAGGAAGAGTTGGAACAGAGCACCGCACCGGCAGGCTCACTGATGTCCAAGCTACAAGCGGCGTTTGAACGTCACGATCCGAAGGAACTGGTGAGGTATGATATCATCGACTGCCTTCGCTGTGCTATGAGACGAGATCGCGTCTGCTACGACACGCTTGCACATTCGTGCAAGTCGCGGTATCACGTCCGAGAAGTCCGATTGTTCAATGAACACTATAGGCCGCATCTGAGCGGGTTTCAAATGCGTAAAGGTCTGGCAATGTATCGGCCGCTGAGGAGGTTCTTTAACGCTATTCGAGAGGGCCAGGTGGTTCGTGGTGATCATTCCGATTGCTCACACCTCCAAATATCCGACCTAGTTCAGTTCGACCGCTTTGGATTCTTCGTGCAGTTCTGGATGATCCAGATACTCTTCAGCTGTTTGGTGTTCCTGGCTGAAATTCTGGTGGCTCGGTGTTCGCAGCACACCCTTTTGCCCTTTCGTGAGAGCCGTAGAAAGCAAAGAAAGAGTATTTCAGTGATTGCCTCGCGAAGCTTTCTTTGAAGTGAAGCTGTAATTAAGCCTAATATAAAACTATTGGGCGATGTTGCAACGTTATATATCCATTCGAGTGGTCAAAAGTCTTTTTTTAAATCACTATAATTGATATGCCACATGTTATATACCACCTAATGCACCACAGTTACGTATGACAGCCTTGAAATATAGTTGTTGTAATCATTGCTTGAAGACATGCCCGTGCACCTGAGGACGATAGCCTAAATCCAAAACTTTGGTGCGTTTCTGCTCGAAAACTGAGTCTGTGTTTCGCGCCGTAGTTACTGCGATCGGGCTACCAGTTCTCTTGTAAAAACTTTTATTCAGTGTCCTGCAGTTTAATGACCCGGGCTCAGGTCTCCAACGTCGGGACGTACAGGCTTTGCCTAGTTGGCGCTTGGCGAGCCTGCTGGACGGCCCAGGTTTGGCCGGAGAGGTCCGAGCTGTGCCGGAGGTCGGCCCACCTCGCTAAGATAACATCGGGACCAACGCCTTTAGTATCTGCACCACATTCGTGTGAGTTTCGTGTTCAGTTTTCATTTCGTATTTGAGTGCAGCAGGTTCTATACCGCAGACCTTGCAGATGCTGTCTCGATAGATTTAAGGGTAGAATCGACGATGAGCCAGCGGGTTTGAATGCGCGTCTATCAGCACCTCTCTAACAATCCAAGGACGTGTGATGTTTCCGTAGCAACACTCTCTGTCGGACAGCGCGAGCTTAAATTGTCGGTAAGGGTGCGCATCTTGTACCTCGCTTTCTTCAGATATGTTGTTCTAGAGTAGTAATTTTTACACGTACTCAACAGAAGTGCTTTGCACACTATGAAAATAAAATAGCTTTGGCACATAAGGCTGCACTATGAACCGAGAGTGTTATTGCCACCTTTTGTCCTACCATTTTCGCATCGCTATTGCTGTTATGTATCGAGTCGTTGACTATTCCTGCGAACACTACGAGTGCACCTTGAGATCGCGGTTACTGTCGTTGCTGTGGTTTTCTTTTTGATAATTAAACTATACAGGACATGTTGCATCACCAGCGGAACCAATCGGCAATACTTTTTTGTTAATAACGCTGGACAATTCCAGATAACATATAATAGCTAGAAAAACGAGGCTATGCTGAAGCTTTTGTGCAGATTGTGGAAACAGTCTTGCGTGAATACACGCAGTAACTTATTTTCTGTGTTTCATGAAATAAACATTCGTTCAAAGCGTTCATGTGTCTTGATTATTCGTTAGCAATGTAATGGCACGTGAAAGAAATCGAGAAATTACTCAACACCCGTGAACTTGGGTGTAGGTGCACATCGATGACACAGTCCACGCAGTCAACAATAATCCCTCCTCTCCTGCTACGGCATGTCGCATAATCATATCGTGGCTCGGGCACGCGAAACCCTGCAATTGCAGTCTCCAACGAACAACTAGTCTGGCGGATGAACATGTACGATTGTGGAAATGAACATAATATTCGGCATTGTGCAAGCGAGTGGTATTTGCACCAGGGTAGCGCACTGCTGCTCTGGCCCGTAGATGATATACTGTCAGGGGCAGTGAAGAACACGATGAGTTATTACTACACGACACATTGCCGTGAAGCTAACTACAAAAAATACGGCAGATCCCACGCCTTGTGGGAATCGGTTTCATGCGAAAAAGTCAGCGAGTGGTTCTATGCTGCATTTTTTGGCTTTGAGCCAAGCGTTACGAGGTGGATCGACGTATTTTTGTATGTTTAGTAGTTGTTTGCACATCGTTGGCTTACTAGGCGCGTCGACAACACTGGCGTTTACAGGGTAACTTATGGTCACGTTAGAGCACAGACGTCAGTATTATCGAAAAGAAGAGCACTTTACGGTGCGATGATGTGAATATCATTCAGAACTTTCGTTAGCGTATTCCTCCGAGGGTGAGCAAGGCTTGAATATAGCTTGATGAATCATAGGAATACAAATGTAATGTTTATTAGACTGTTACAAAAGCGGAGCCAACACTGGGACCACAGACGTTAATCTGATATGACGCCTACATCATAGGAGTACATATGTAAGATTTATTGCTTTCTTGTAAAATTATATAGCCAGCACCACAACCACAGTTGACGTTGCGCCGACATTACGCCTGCATAGGCAGTTTTTCCAAGCCAGTTTATAGACCTGGCGTGGCTCTGTGGTAGAATACATGACTGTCACGCGGAATGCTTGCGTTTAAATCCTGTTGGGATCTTAATGTTTATTCGTTGCATTCGTCAGGTGTACGCTGCCGATGTCGGGCTTTCATAGCGCTCTCGCATTTAAATTACCAATCTCTGCTATCGCCGTTCCTGGGTAGATATAAACTGTCAATCACCTGTGGCGCATACCTGTTCACCGCGGCCCGTGGTAAACGGTTATGTGCCACACGTGTCTGGAGAAAAGGGTTTGACGACGTGCACGACAGGATTTTCGCGTTATTGATGTCATGACCAGTCATATTCGTCAAATCCTCTTATCCTACCATGCCTATTTCGGTCAGCGCCAATTCAAGGAGGCGATCAAGGGAGCACCCAGACGTAGGCGGATAGATAGATAGATAGATAGATAGATAGATAGATAGATAGATAGATAGATAGATAGATAGACAGACAGACAGACAGACAGACAGACAGACAGACAGATAGATAGATAGATAGATAGATAGATAGATAGATAGATAGATAGATAGATAGATAGATAGATAGATAGATAGATAGATAGATAGATAGATAGATAGATAGATAGATAGATAGATAGATGTTACGTTAGCGAGCGTCGTGACCTTGATCGCGCGTCATGAAACGCGAGCGCTCTCTCCCGTTGTGGTTTCTTCGCGCGCTACTGTTGCAACTCTGAATTTAGCACTCCACATGCTCGGCGCCGGCACGTGGCGACACCCTGTGGCCAGAAGCGCAACTGATTCAATCACCGATCCTGATTTACAGGGTTTGTATATAAGTATCGGGAAACGTCTGGGAAAGACACATTTATTGAAGATATTGCTACAGTCTCTCAAAAAGACTTCAACGTAGATCTCGTGAGCGTCGACATACTTTTCTCAACGGCCTTTCCACGACTCGAAGGATGGCGCATTCCAGAGGATTCCTAAGGGTATGGTCCCTTGAATACTGGCTAGTCTACCGTCCGCATGGCGCACCGTATGGAGAGGGGTTGAAGCTTTCTAAATGACGCCGCAGGGGGCGCTGCGCGCTTTCGGAATGTCACCCTCTGCTCTCGCCTGCTTGTTCGTTGTGTTGTGTTGCGGTGCTGTGGATCGTCCGTTGTGTTACTATGACCACAACTGCGACGGTGTGTTTGCTGGACTACGTGGACCTCACCTCATCAGTCTGCGGGAACGAATGACCATCCAACTGCAGCACAATTTTTAGTGATAGTTCACCAGCATTTTATAACATTGCAAAACCACATAAATCAGGAAATTGTGCCCCAGAAGTTATCACTGCTCTGGCTTCTCTTCCTGAGGTACAAACGGAAAGCAAGATTGCTGTACTGGATAATTTGATTGATGGAGGAATGTTTGGTGACGCTGAAAATGCACTGCAAGGTTGCGCCTTGCGCAATATCAGTTCGTCGGACCACGCGTCTTCTGTGACGGCAAAAAGCCATGAAATGCTATGATGTGGCAGGGTACACAGTAAGAATTACAGGAAGTATCCCTCGGAAGATCCCGAGGGACACTTCCTGTAATGAGTGTACACTGCTGCTCTCTGTGGAAAAGCGTGGTGCTGTGTATGATGCTTCTGAATCCACGTCAAATTTCGACAATGGAGGTTTGTTAGACCCTTCGGGCCCTCTTAAGGATATTATAACCATCCTTGAGAACAGCTTAACGACATTTTTCAGCGTAAATAAGCTACACGAGCAAAGAAGATGACTCTTTTAAGGGCCCCCTTTTTTTTTGTGAAACACACTATTTCATGAGAACTAACAGACAATAATGCCAGGAAAAGCATACGGGATATTATTTGTAGTAATTAGGATATAAATGTGAAGAAAGTAAAGTGGACGAAAAGATAACTTGCCGCCGGCAAGGACTTCACTATTTCACATTTATATCCTAATTACTACAAATAACATCCCGTTTCTCTGGCATTATTGCCTGTTAATTCTCATTAAATAGTGTGCTACACGAGCAAAACATTCTCGACTTTGTCAATTTCATTACGTGGGTACAGCGGCCTGCATGAGCATGCACAGTAAATTACTTGCCAAATAGTGAAGTTTTACATTCTTCTACGGCTGCGCTTTTTTGTGAAGGCCCGTTAACAATGAGAGAACAGCAAAAAAAGAGCAGCTGAAGCATTTGAAAATGAGAAGATGTAAATAATTTTCCTACCTGTGCAATTCTTCATATAATATTTGCTTTCATAACCACTTTCGTTTCCCCGTTTTAGTTATTTTTTATGCTCATGCCTATAAAATTTTTGAAAAAAAAAAGTAAACTGGTTCTCTCAATGTCAGTTGGTGCCGTGCCACCTGAGAAACAACCTACTCACAGTACTACCATGCATTCTTTTGATATATGTGCCTCGGCAAAGCAAGCCTTTGCGAACGAAAGCACGTGAGAACGTGTTAATCGAACCGGTTAGTATTTGCCATGGGAACAATTACGCTGCAGCAAAAAATATTGCAAGAAATTGTCAAGCTGAACTATGTTGAACGTGCGCCCGCGCTTCGGCGACACGCAGCTGGTCGGCGGAGCGCCGCTCCCCAGCATGAGGACTGCTCGAAGCGACACCACCCGCATCATTCGGTAAGCGTGCTCGCTCCCCTCTGCGGACGGCAGACTAGCCAATATTCTAGGGACCCTACTAAGGGCAAGGGCACACTTACAAGCTTCTTTGACAGCACTTAGTGTCCCATGGTGGTGTCCTTTCAGGGAGGGATTTCCCTCTCGCGTATAAGAAATACTCGTCTGGTGCCAAGTAGGGGCTGTAGCGAGGTTGAACGATCGTCGCGAGGTCTTTTATCGTCAGGTAGTCAAGTATCAGGTATCGTGAGCCCAACACAAAACCTGATGTCGTACCGCTGTTCAATGGTTCGCTGCATTTTGCGCTTGCAACAAGTCACTCGACAAGGGCCCACTAAAAACAATCTAGCCTGAACGAACGTTTGAATGTGACTGGCGCTTGGCACGTCTTCAAGGTGACATCTCCCATCACAGCGCATGCGCGGTGCTAGCACTCTACGACGTACAGTCACGTCAGGAACAAAATATAGGCTATGTATGTCAGCTATCCGCCAACAGCAGCAATCTGTTCATTGACGTCAGAGACCAGGCGCGGGCAGCTCCGAGGCGAGTGAGGAGCAAGCCCCTCTATGAAGAGAGGGTGCTTGGAAGAGTGGTAACTTCGCGTTCCGCTTGTTAATTTCGTACCTCGCAATACTACAAAATTTGGCTCAACTGTTCATAACAATGCCTGTTATTCGTAGAGCTGGTTATTTCGCCAAGCCCTAAGTGTGGTTCCGACCCTTTTGAAATTGCTTTCAAGCAATATTGAACGCATAATAGCTCACTTTTTGTGGCACACTGAATTGTTTCTTCAGTAAAGCTCTCTAAGCGCAAGATGTGTATCGCGATAGCTTTGACGCGCATTCATCATAGTGGGTGACTGAGACTAACAGAAAAACTTGAGTTTGGCCCAGTTCGTGCTTGCTTCTTCGCACATGGAACGCTAATAAATGACGAAGGCAGAAAAAAAACGCCAGGCCTGCGCTGAAACCGCAGCACAGCACCGCAGCGCCTCCTCCTCCCCCTGATTGGACGAGTGCGAAAAAAGGAAGATTCGCAATGGATGCATAAACTGGCGTGCTTCTTATAAATCTGTACAGCCACCGCAACGGTTTAGGGGTGCGGTGCTTGGCCACCAAGAACTACAGAGTGCACTGTTGTCTACTCCATGCGGTCGCCATGTGTAACGAACGCTCTCACCCTCATCGTCATCCTCGGTGACCCGAGAGATGCGGGTACCATCCCGACCGCCGCGATCGCATTTCGATGGAGGCGAAATGCTAGTGGCCCCTGTACCCTGCGATGTCAATGCACGTTAAAGAACCCCAGGTGTTCGAAATCATCCGGAGCCCTTCAGCACGAAGTGTCTCTTAAATATCGCAGGCATGACACGTAGAATCCCAGAATCTTCCATTAACACGTCTGTGCAATCTTCTATACATGACGTTAGGATGGAGAAGTGTGCGAGTTGGTTTTGCCTTTCCTGAGGTAACAGGTGCGTATTTTTGGAAGGCGACAGACAGAGGGCGCCACTTGCAACACAATTTATTCTGAGTAGACAATTTTCACCGAGAGTTCGGTAAAAAATCATCAGTGCGAAGTTGCATTCAGGTGAAACACCATTTTCTGGCGATTATAAAACATAATCCACACTCACGCAACAGTCGCTTGCTCTGATGACTCTTTTTTTGCCTTAATTGTTATTCTTGACAATTTGTCATGGCACCTGGGAACCTCAGTGAATGCGCGCATAATCGGCGTGAATTTACAATCATGAAAAAAAAGGCTACCAAGTGACCTTCTCGGCCATTTCTGAAGTTCTCAGGATACCTCAGCCTATCATTTAAACACTGCACAATTTGGTCCACGTGTTGTCTTCCTAACGACCACGGTGGTTCGTGTAACATTCCCAGTCTAGTAATAGCGTACATTTCGTTATTTACGATGGAACCACTTGATGTGTGTAGAAAAGTGTTCGTCATTCTGCAGAGCCTTGAACTTTTGAACGGTGTAGACCACCAGCGTAGACCACCTTTGAATATGCTCGTTTAGCGATCTTTTTGTAGTTGTGCGATATGCCATGTACGTTGCTCGGCATTCGTAACGGCATAGCGGGAGCGCGTGGCTGCTGGTGGTGAGGGTGTCGCTGAGGGCGTGGGTGTTGGCGACGCAAGGTGATTGCATCCGGTAAACACTCCCTCAGAGTGTGGGACTCGGTCTTCCCGTCGGAGAGCTTGAATCCTTCGAAACGCCGGCACGCCAGCTCCAGCCACTTCGCACAATGCGGCACGTCAGCGATTGTTTTGGAGTTATGGCAAGCCGCGCTCCGCGGGCGCCGCCAAGAACCACAGAATCAACAGTTGTCTACCGGATGCAGTCAACAAGTGTTACAAAGACTTTCACCTCTCGCCGCCCGCAGCCGAGTGCTTGGCGCATCGCGTTTCAGTCGCACAGCACTGTACATTTGGAATCGCGATGCACATTTCTTAGGAGGCTTCTCTTTCAGTTGGCGTGTTTGCACTTCTGCAGTATATTTGCAGCTGCAGATACAGATTCGGTACGTGCTTACATACGTGCAGTAAGTGAAAACGTTTCGGGCAACACACATCGTAGACCATCATCCAGGTAGGATGATGGTCTACGAAGAATTTAGTGAGGTAAAATCGGACACTGTCGATTACGGCTCTACGATTACATGGAGTTCAGCCGTAGAACGAACGCAAGGACACTATTATATCTTCCATGAACACGACACAGCTGAATACTCTCAGGACAGTGTAGTGCATGTAGAATCCAGTTAGGCAAAAGCGGATACCATCGGTTACGGCTCTATGATTAGAGGAAGTTCAGAAGTACAACGAATACAAGGACACTAAAATATAAGCCATAAACACAACACAGCTGAATACCCTTAAGACAGTGCAGTGTGCGTAGAGTCTAGTAAGAAAAAAAAATTGGATATCATCGGTTACGGCTCTATGGTTACATGGAGTTCAGAGGCACAATGTGGCTGAACAGCGCTGACAATGAGACGAAGAACATACAGGACACAGCGCTGTGTCTGGTATGTTCTTCGCCCCGTTGTCGCTTCTGTTCTGCCACAACGTTCATGAACCAACTAGACCACCTAAGAACGCTTGTGCATCAGAGGCACAGCAAACACAAGGACACTAAAATATCAGGCATAAACACGACACAGCTGATACTATCACGACAGGGTAGAGAATGTAGAATCTAGTGAGGAAAAACTGGACTCCATCGGTTACGCCTCCATGATTACATGGAGTTCAGTGGTACAGCGAATTCAAGCGCACACATTCCAGGCAGAAATACGACACACGCAAACACTGGGGTAGCTGCTCTGGCTTGTTGGTTAGGCATGATACAGGGTGACAGCGCAAAAGACGAGAAGAGAGAAGAGGTTTGACACACACGGGCGCTGACTTACAACAGTCCGCAGTTTCAAAGTACAGCGTGCCCAAGGACACTAAAATTGCAGGCAGGAACACGACACCACTGGACACTCGGTGTTTACTCAGTTATGAACTCAGTCAGGCAAAAGTGGACGCTGTCGGATACAGGTCCATCACTACGTAAAATTCAGCTGTGCAACGAACACAAATATACAAAAATTTCCGCCGCAAATACAACACAGCAGAATACCTGTAGCATCGCGTACTGCACGAAAAATCCTGCCAGGTCAAACTGAACATCTTCGGCTCCATCTCGCTGGTTGCAATTGGTTCGATCTTCGGAAATGAGTCTACCTTCTTCAACAGCACTGAAGAACCTTCTCAGCGGCCGAAACATTTCCAGTGCTCTGGGCATTTGGTAAGCGCTGAATATCACCTCACAGTGCTCTTTGAATACTCGCACTTCGGGAACTTCCTGCAAATCATCACAAGTTTGCTCTAGTGCGGCATAACAGACGCGGTCAGATCGTCGAGCACAGCGAAAACAGTCTAGGAAAGTGTTCTTAACAAGCTTCTCCTGCCTGTGTTGTTGGAAAGCCACTTGCATCTTGGACATCAGTGAGATTTCACGTTTGGGGCCGCGTTGCAGATCCCTGCATGAAGCATAGTTGAAGACGCAGCAGGGTGCAACTTCTTGCCTGTCGAGGGCATATTCCAACTTTTGGATCGTGTCTATTCGGTGACCGGGCTTCTTAAGCGTTATCTTCGACGTGAGTTCACTGCGGAAATACGATGACAGGGGGAGTATAGCAATCGACCAAATATATAACAGTGTAACTACAGCATTTGAACGGCGAAAAACTCTGCTGTGCTGAGATGTTGAGGTTGCCAGAACAGAAGTCAGCAATAGTGTAACCGAGTCGGCAATTCTTAGAAACAGTGGCCTGTGAGCACCTTCCGTTTTGACCAGCACTAATGAGACTGCCACGAGAAGTATAATGATCAGTGAGAAAAGTGTCCAGGACATGGATACCGTTTCCGAAAGGGTAACAACACGGTGAACACTGATCCGAGAATAGAAAGTATGGTGAACTACCGCAATATTCGGAATGTCCACATCATGTACATCATTTTCGCCTAATCTCATAGAAAGGAATAGAATGTCCCATTGGTTAGAGACAATCGCTTTTTGTTTCTTTCCCAATATAGAAACAAGTTGAACGTCGAGAGAAACGTTCCTTTCGCGCAGGAAACGAAGAAGTTTTTTGTGGACATAATGGTCGCACGAATTGTTACTGGTGCCATGAAAGCGGCCTTTAAGACAGGCTACTGTCAACCGGCGCCCTGAGATGCGTTTTGATTTGGGGCTCTCTATTCGCAATTTTGACCGCATCTCTTCTGTTGACGGGTTAAGGCTTACTGATGACGTGAGAGGCCACGTGACAGTTTGAATTCCAGTGCCGTTCATTTGCAGGATACCGACAACTTGGCATGCTGAGACATTGGAGCCTAAATGCATTTCATAGGTCAAATTTTGTTGGTGGAAAATTGTGTAGATCCAGGAGATGCATGCTTTCCTGAGCCAGGCGGTCTGCAAAACTGACGATATTCTTTCGAGGCCCCCTTCGGGATCCGCGTCAACTACTATGTTTTTTTCGGTTTGAAATCTGTTCTTGAAGAAATAGGACAGCACACCTTCGTTTTGAACGTGCCACGTGCTCACAGGTCCGTTGAAATGACGCGCGAACAAGGCATGGGATTGTTTCCATTGCTTATCGTATGACACCAGCATAACATCGGCTCTTCTCGCGGACAGTGATGCCAGCGTAGCGCTGTCTTGCTTGTTCGTACTAACTGTGCCGGTGATGTAAAAGCACATGTGAAGCATTGCGAGAAGCATACTGGTTAACGTAGTTGAGGTGAGCGTTATTCTGGCCGTTGTCGAGTTGTCGATGCTACAGTTCTAGGTGTAGGTCCACTGCGTGGCTTTCTACAAATTGAAAGAGTAGTTTTATGCGTTGAGATACTTTTTAAAAATCTTAAGTCTTCAACCGCGAGCGCTTCATTTCGTAGCCTTCTGGGCGACGCCATGTTCCGTGCGAACACCACGAGACAACTGACCTCTGAGAGGCGTCCGATTGTTGTGGGCGTCGGTGTAATCATCGCGAAGAGTTTCATCAAGGGTGTTTCAAGGAATGAGATTGCTTTTTTACAGGGTCACAACGCTATTGTTCACCTGCGAGAATAGCAAAGTATGAGGGACGTCACATACGAATCTTGTTCATGGCGCACTTTTGTGTGTTACTCTGTCACGCGGTACAGTTTATTTCCAAAGGAAGAAATGTTGGTTGTCTTGCACCTGGCGTCAAAAGCAGAAAATGAAATTAATGATTATTCCTCTCTTTGTGCGTCTTTGACATTTGGCTACGTTGTTGCATGCTTGATCAATTGAAGTCTACGAGAAATGACATCCACGGCAGGGAGCCTCCTTTGCATACGGCAACGAAATCATCTGGCTGGCTATTTGGAAAGTAATATGCCTTTTGTGATTATTTACACTGCCAGTCAGGAAAAGTGAAGTAATCAAGTATGCCAATATGACCTTCATTATGAAGATTGAATCAATCGGTTGTCGATGCTGAGTCCATGAACAAGGCTGACAGGCAAGCCCTCGTGCACATGGTTGTTGCTTTTCAAGTTTCTTGATGATCTCCAGCATTACGACATAGCAGGGTATGTGCTGACACATCGACAATTTCGTTTCGTCGCAGTTCCATTTCTGAACATGTTTTGTATAGGCAGGCGCAAATGGTCGAACGCGACGTTCGTGGCGTGTGCCAGAGCACCTGGTTTGTTTGGCAGCTGCGAGTAAGGCTACCGTTGAGGTCACGGCCCACAAATTCAAAGTGAAGCGGTGGTCTTCACGTGTTAGATGAGCTCATGCGAAATCTGCTCGGTTTCATTGGCATCTCTTTAAAGAAACATTCGCAGACTGAGCTTTGAATGCTTCCGCCTGAATAGGTCTCTGTCCGGTACCTCTGGCAGAAACCATTTTGGCAAACATGAAAACTCGAAGCGTCCATTGCTAGGATGCGCAACTACGTTTGCTTCGCATAACGCCTTGCTATTTTTGAAAACCATGCTGCGTGATATCTGGGACACCCTGTATACATTGACGTAATCTTTGAATTCGCATTCCTTACTGTCTTCTATTTACCTCATGTGAGCTCCTAGCTTTCTTTATGTTTCTTGTTCTGTTTGTTTCCAGCATAACGGGTACGGGTGAATCAGTGATAAAGTATATGACGTGTAAATATGCGCTGTTGCTGCGCAAGATCTGCTTTCCACTGTGAGCCGCGCCCACAATGGGCTTAAAAGTTGCAGTCCTGCATGGGAAAAGTTGCCGATACTGAGCCGTAGGATAGCCCGGTATAACACTGCGGCCATTCTGTTCTTCGTGAGCGTGGTTCAGTCCAATGCTTCAGTAGTTCGGTCCAATGATTCATTGCTTCAGGTTTGGCCCGTGCGTGAAACCTGCTTTGCCTCAGACTAGTGCCGACCTCCTCCTCATCATCATCATAATTATCATCATCAGCCTGAGTGCGCCTACTGCAGGGCAAAGGCCTCTCCCACACTTTGTCAGTTGACCTGGTCCTGTGCTTGCTGCGGTCAGGTTATTCCCGCAAACATTTTAACTCATCTTCGAACCTAGCTTTTAACACGAAAGTGTTTTATGCCGGGGTCCACTAAGTACATCCGTCACGGATATGACGTTGATAAAATGGACGCCAACGGGTGAGAAAGAAAAAAACCAAGAAAAAGATACCCCGCTGGGAATCGAACCCACGACGTTGCGGCCGCGACGGCAAGCGCCCGACGCCGTACCGACTAACCCAACTCGAAAGATGCTAGGCACGGCGCAAACGCGCCTTATATCTTTCACGCATTCTCTTTCGCGACGGACGGAGCGGGGCGGAGCTGGGCGGTGCCGCCGTCTGTGAGAGGTGAAAAGAAGTAATGCTTCACGATCGACACTTACTAGCGCTTACTCCGAGATTGCACACGATATCGGAGGTCATGGTTAAAGCGTCTCGATACCAGAGAGGTAGACTGGCCGCGCTGGCGTCGCCGAGGCACCCTTGACGCAGTTACGTTCTTTGCCTTTGGCTTCGTGCTAGCGTGCGCCGGCTCATCGGAGTAGTGCAGCTTCCACGTGCACCGACGGGATTTCTCCGCCGCCGACTGCTTCAACTGCAAGAGCACCGACTAACAAAACTGCTACAATATGCGTTGCAGAAAGGACGCGATTTCGACGGGAGAATGTCGTGCCTTGGTGGAGCGAGAGCAGCGCCTGCGAGACAGAGGCCAGCGGGACGCACGCGTTTGCGGCTCAGGCTACGAACCTCTACCTCCCATGTTGCTGAAGCGCAGTGTGTGTTATGTATGCATGAGCACAGGCGTCGGCTACACATTACTAGAAAGCGCACACAGTGCCGTTTCTCTTCTTAATTGACGACGCTTTGAAGAAGTGCATACCCCGTACCAGTGTTGATTATGAGCTTGTTGATTTCATCCTTACGCGGGGTTCACGATTCGCTGTGTCCAAATATATGTTCACACCGTCAGCTACCACAATTTAATCATGATCATGGGCGTTAGTCGTCGCGATAGAGACATGCTGTCAACATGGGTGCGTCCACGTCAAACGGTACTATAGCTGCCAAACACGAACAGACACTGTACAAGCTCTCATATATCATTACACAATAAGCACTACTTCTGTGAAGACGCGTTTCACTTTCGTGTTATACCGATTCCTACGACAGAGGGATCAGCCATGTTTTTTTGCTTCCCCCTCGCTCACTTGCCTTGTCTCAAAATTCAGTCTCTCACCCTCAGTGATCCGCGGTTGTCTTTGCCTTCGCACTACGTACCCTGCCCATGCCCAGTACTTCTCCTATATTTCGACTAAGATGTCATTTACATCCGCTTGTTTCCTTACCCACTTTGCTCTTTGTAGTTACACATATCATGTCTTGTCCTGTCGTTATTATTTAAGTTGAAGCCTCTTCGTAAGTTTCCCCTATCTGCCCCGTAGGTTTGCACCGGTAGGATGAAGCTTTCGCATACCATATCTCTGGAGGGATAGTGGTAGACTCTGACCACCGCCGACCTGGTACTTGACTGTCTCTAGAATAGACCCACGCTCACTTTAGGTGAGAAGGCTGCTTCACATTCGCCGCGGGTTGACCTTGTATTGCACGATCTCCGGGATTCACGCACGCTTGTGATAAAGAGTACTGCTCGGCTTACTGTGTGACGCCAACGTAATGAGAAATCCACCGCAGATTAACGGTACACACAGTAATTCTTATGCATTCGTTGATGTCAACTGGAAGGCGAAAGACCTGCGTAGTGGCTCTTTCATCATCGTCACCATCATCATCGAAGCTTAAGAGGTCACGTGGGTAGCAGCGAACTTTGTTGATAACCGTGGCTAATGTTGAATTATAGCTCAGCTCATGTAGTGCCTTGGGAGTTTTCAATCATCCGCTGTCATGCACTTCACAGGGTGTGGCACCGGGTTTGATTCTACGCTTTTGCCACGCAGTGTTTTATCTGATAGCGCGATGCCCGCACTTTGACTGCCCATATCTGCTTGTGAGACAAGGGCGCGTAATCTGTGACTAATCTTAATTTGGGATCTGCCTAAGGCTTCACCAATTACCGCCAATACTTACCTTTCGGAATTTCACGCGCTTTCCTGCGAACCTCACGCAGGCTTTCAGTAGTTAGTGTCTAGCTACCCCTCCGTTTTGAATGCCTCCACCTGTTATTTCACATAAAGTGGTCCCCGTCTCGTGGTTTGCGCGACGGTTGACTAAGGCATCCACCACAAAAGATTGCGTCTGAAGTTCTCTATTCAAGGAAAGCTTCGTGGCGTATTTAGTTGCAATAGTGAAGGAATATGACCCAACTGAACACTCTTGGGAGCGATTACTGCTCTATGAATCCAGCGAGGCTACATCGCACACCATCTGTTAAGAGCTGCATGATCGAGATCAGGGATACAGCAAGCACAAGGACACTGACATTTCATGCGGTAACTCGACACAACTGAACGCTTGTACGACAGTTTACTGCATTTGGAACTCAGTGCAGGGTCGCCAAGTTCGGCTTCTCAGCACCAATTTTGCTACTTCTGTTGGCCGTAGGTGGCGGAAAAAACGTCTTGGTTACTTGGCTACTGTTTGGCAACCTGCTTGTTCTCTCGATTTGAGCGAAATTATCGGTATCTGATGAGGTCGCAGCCGCTGGCGTTCGAATACACCGTGTCAAAACGTAGTGATCAGGGCGTGCTTGCAGCTCCCAAAATTCATTTTGGCGCTTTCATTACACAAAAGAAAATATTTTCGTATACGTCACTGGGACGCGGGGGAAAACTGTCGCATAGAGCCTCATTTTGGAAACCACCTACTGTTGTAGACGACTTTAAACTTTAATCGGAAGAGAACGGGGCAATCAAAAGCGCTCCGCATCCAGGATGCTCTGCACTCATGGACGCTAAAAACCGGATACATTTTGCAATATTTTTTTCGTTATTATGCAAGAAACATTTGCTAAAGTGACTACAGTTTTATGCGTCAGTTACAGCTACTTTGATGTTGAGCACACTCATTTGGTACTTTTTATTGCCGCCTCAAAGCTGGTACTTCTCCGTTTAAAAAAATTTACGCATGACGCGTGAAGAGAGAGTCATTTATGCAACTACGCAAGAAACTTCGTCATCCGGCATAAAATGATTCCTGAAGTCGACAGTTTCAGCTTTATTTTTAGCATATACGATTTCGAAGTGCTCCAACAGTACTTATGTACATTTCCGCCAAAAGGCTCCTGCATTTAGTCATTTAGGTAAAAAAACATGGCTGATCCCTCTGTCGTAGGAATCGGTATAACAGGAAAGTGAAACGCGTCTTCACAGAAGTAGTGCTTATTGTGTAATGATATATGAGAGCTTGTACAGTGTCTGTTCGTGTTTGGCAGCTATAGTACCGTTTGACGTGGACGCACCCATGTTGACAGCATGTCTCTATCGCGACGACTAACGCCCATGATCATGATTAAATTGTGGTAGCTGACGGTGTGAACATATATTTGGACACAGCGAATCGTGAACCCCGCGTAAGGATGAAATCAACAAGCTCATAATCAACACTGGTACGGGGTATGCACTTCTTCAAAGCGTCGTCAATTAAGAAGAGAAACGGCACTGTGTGCGCTTTCTAGTAATGTGTAGCCGACGCCTGTGCTCATGCATACATAACACACACTGCGCTTCAGCAACATGGGAGGTAGAGGTTCGTAGCCTGAGCCGCAAACGCGTGCGTCCCGCTGGCCTCTGTCTCGCAGGTGCTGCTCTCGCTCCACCAAGGCACGACATTCTCCCGTCGAAATCGCGTCCTTTCTGCAACGCATATTGTAGCAGTTTTGTTAGTCGGTGCTCTTGCAGTTGAAGCAGTCGGCGGCGGAGAAATCCCGTCGGTGCACGTGGAAGCTGCACTACTCCGATGAGCCGGCGCACGCTAGCACGAAGCCAAAGGCAAAGAACGTAACTGCGTCAAGGGTGCCTCGGCGACGCCAGCGCGGCCAGTCTACCTCTCTGGTATCGAGACGCTTTAACCATGACCTCCGATATCGTGTGCAATCTCGGAGTAAGCGCTAGTAAGTGTCGATCGTGAAGCATTACTTCTTTTCACCTCTCACAGACGGCGGCACCGCCCAGCTCCGCCCCGCTCCGTCCGTCGCGAAAGAGAATGTGTGAAAGATATAAGGCGCGTTTGCGCCGTGCCTAGCATCTTTCGAGTTGGGTTAGTCGGTACGGCGTCGGGCGCTTGCCGTCGCGGCCGCAGCGTCGTGGGTTCGATTCCCAGCGGGGTATCTTTTTCTTGGTTTTTTTCTTTCTCACCCGTTGGCGTCCATTTTATCAACGTCATATCCGTGACGGATGTACTTAGTGGACCCCGGCATAAAACACTTTCGTGTTAAAAAAATGTCCCAGTTGTTTTCAGACACGCGGCTGTGTTTGGCTAATCCTACTGCCCTTGACTCGCATTGGCTACTTTCTGTGCAGTCTTTCCAATTTATTCTCTTTGTTATCTGTTCGAGCTGGCAATCCTGATCCACTAATGTTAAAGGAGAAACTGTCGGCGACAGTTCTGTCGTTACAGAGAGCTCAAAGGTATAGCGTACACAAAGACACTAACATTTCAGGCAGGAGCACGACACAACTGAGCATTCCTGGGACAGTTTACTGCATTTTGAAAACACCGAGGAAAAAAGGGAGACCGTCAGTTACGGCTCAATCACTGCATGTCATGCAAGGAGGAGGGTACACAAGGACACTAAAATTTCAGGCAGAAACACATCACAACTGAACACTCGTGCGACAGCTGACTACATAAGGAGTCGAATCAGGCAAAATGGGAAACCGCCGGTTACGGCTCATGATTACATAGAGTTCAAAAGTACAGCGTACACAAGGACACTAAAATTTTATGGAAGAACACGTCACAACTGAGCACTCTTGCGTCACTTCACTGCATTAAGAATTCATTCAGGCCAGGGGAGACCGTCGGTAACGGCTCTATCATTACATAGACTTCAAAGGTACGCGTACACAAGGACCCTAACATTTCATTGCGGGACACAATTTAACATTTGGGAAGGAGTTTACTGCATTGGGGATACAGTGAGGTAAAATGAGTGACTGTCGGTAACAGGCTCCATCATCACAGAGAGTTCGAAGGCACCGAGCGCACAAGTTTACTAAGTTTTGGGCTGGAATACCACATAACTGAACACTCCTGGAACAGTTTACTGCAATAGTAATGCAGTGATGCAGAAGCGGACGCTGTCAAATACAGGTCTATGACTTCATAAGACTCAGTGGCGCACTGAACACAAGTACGTTAAAATTTCCGCCACATATATAGCACAGCAGAATACCTGAACAATCTCGTACTGCGCGAAAAATCCCGAGAGATCAAATTCTACACTGACAGGACTTTCTCGGTGATTGCATTTGGAATACTCGGGAATAAGTCTGCCTTCTTTAATAGCACTAAAGAATCTTCCGAGGGGCTGATACAGTTCCAGTGTTCTAGGCATTACGAATCCGCTTAACAGCATCCTATAATGTTCTTCGAAAGCTCGAACGTCAGGAACTTGCTGCAACTGTTTACATGTTTGCTGTAGGCGAGCATAGCAGACGCGGTCAGATCGCCGAGCACAACGAAAACAGGCGACGAAATTGTTTTTTACTAGCTTCTCCGGACTGTGCTGTTTGAATGAAAGTTGCATCTTGGACATTAGTGTGACTTCACTTTGGGTATCGAGTTGCAGGTGCGCGCACGACGCATTGGTGAAGACGCAGCAAGGTGCAACCTCGTGCCTGTCGAGGGCATCTTCCAACTTTTGGATTGTGTCTATTCGGTCACCGGGTTTCTTAAGCGTGACCTTCGACGTGAGTTCACTACGGAAATGCGATGACAGTGGGAGGATAGCGGTTGACCATAGATATAACACTGCCAGTAAAGCTGTCGACCTGCGACAAATTCTGCCTTGCAGCAAAGTCGAGGTTGCCAGAACTGCAGGCAGCAGTAGTGCAACCGAGTCGAAAATTCTCACTAAGAGTGGTTGCTGTTTACGCTCCATTTTCACCAGCACTAATGCTACGACCAAGAGGAGTACAATGATGAATGAGAAAAGTGGCCAGGACTTGCATACCGTTTCCGAAAGCGCAAGAACACGGTGAACATTGATCCGAGAGTAGAACGTCTGGTGAAAAGGCGTAATTGCTGGAATGTCCACATCGAGAACATGATCCTTGCGCAATCTAACAGATAGGAATAGAATGTCCCATCGCTTAGAAGCGAACGCTCGCAGCATAGAAAATAACTGAACGTCGAGAGAAACGTTCCTTCCGTACAGCAGCTGAAAAAATCTTTTGTAAACGTAATGGTCACACGAATGGTTACGGGTGTCATAGAAGCGGCCTTTAAGGCAGGCTACCGTCAATCGCCTCCCTGAAAGGCGTTTAAAATTTGGGCTCGTTATTCGTAATTTTGAGTGCACTTCTTCTGTTGAGGGGTTATGGCTTACCGATGACAGGTCACACGATGCTTTCAATATCTGTGTCGTTCATTTGGAGAATACCGGCAATCTGGCAGGGTGGAACACGCGGGTCAGAATTCGCAGCATAAGTATGACTGACAGGGTTGAACACTGGCTCGAGCCATGACAGACATACGTTCCATAGCCCCTCTAAGTTTAAAGTTGGAGGCATACTTTCGAGGGGAGAGTTCGGATCGGCATCAACGGCGATCGTTCTTTTGGCTTGCATTCGGTTCTCCAGGAAATAGAGCCTCAGACCCCTGTCCGGAACGCGTCACGTAGTCCCCGTTCCTTCGAATAGACGAGCGAAGAAAGCGTGTTGTTCGTTCCAGTGCTTCTGGGATACGAGAATAACGTCGGCTCTTTTCGTGGACAGTGATGAGAGCGTAGCTCTTTCTGGTTTCTCCAAGTTCACTGCACATGTTACGTCAGGCCAGAAGTAAATCATCACGAAAACGATTTCGGTCAAACTGAAGACGGTGTTCGCCGCGTTGGCCATCGCAATGTGTTCGCCGGCGGGCTTAGGAGAAGCGGAAAATTATATTTGTTCGTTTCCACTCGACGCGACAACTGTTAAGCCTCTCACTTATTTTTGTAAGGGTCTGTCGACTCTGACACAGGGTGCGCCACTCATTATATTCTGGAAAGCCTTTTTTATACGCGAAACGTACTATCTTTGAGCTGAGGTGATCTTTTTCAGTCTGATTCAGCGGAAATTTGAAAAACTTCCCGAAGGACTTGAGCGACGCGCTGCTAGGAGAAATGCCGGGGCTTTCTGTAGAGTTTCACTGTTATGTGGGGCACGTAAATGAGCGGCACCCATGTACGAGTCTTGTCATCGGCTGGACTTCATGCCGATTGACCACATGAAGGAGGAAGTGCAAGGTCAGAACCAAATGGCTCGTATTCCGCGTTGATATCTCGTCAGTGGACGAAGTTTTGTTGCATCCTTTCAAGTCGGTGCAACATCTCGTTCAAGCTGTTCGAAAGTCTGCTTTCATTGTGGTCTTAAGAAGGCGCGACAGGAGGCTTCCAGAAGGACACGCGGCCACGAGTGATGGCCTCCGCTTGTGTACTGCAGCAAGGGCGATTTGGCCCGAGCTTTGAAAGTGAAAGTAATCGGGTGCGTAAGGGAAATCTGACAGAGCACGGGGCCCAAGTCACTTGTTTCGAGTCTACCGATTCGGTTGCTAGTATACGGATCAAATTGATCGGAAGTTTGCGATGAGTCCAGTACAAGACTGGCAGGCGTGTCACGCAGCACTCGCCTCCGCTCTTCTTGTGTCTTGGTGATCATCTGCTGGCTCAAAACTGAAAATACAGTCTATCGATCGTGTATATATTTCGGCACCTGTTCACTTTAGGTCATACACGTGTTCGATGATAGGCATGGCCTATCAGTCGCTACGCTTGTGGTACGTAATAGCCTCACCGGCTGCTTGCCAGTAGCCAGGAAAGCAAGAAAAAAAAACAAATTGTGTAGCGATTGGTGTAGTTCTCAATCCTGCGCTAAACACACAGAAATCGGAGGAAGTGCTTAGCACGGGCACCTAGCAATTGCCGTTTGTAGAGTTCCCACTGCTCCGTTTATGAAACCATCGACGTCGTCGATGTTTCCGGTAAGCATGGAGGGTTTTCCCCGGCATGAGTAGAATTATGAAGTAGAATCTTAGGAAGATTCGCCACATCGGTGCGCGACATGCGCGCTACCTTTTGCTCCACTTTATAGACTTCGTGCTTCGCGCGCTATGTGACTTCGCGCGTTATGTGAGGCGGTGGTGTCCTCTCTTCTGCGGCGCGGTTGTCAGCCTCATGTCTGCGAAGCGTTTTCAGTGATTTTAAGTCAAGTATTACGATGGCTTCTAGGTCATTTCTGCTAAGTATAATATTTTAGACCTTGTTCGTTTATTAAACCGGTTTTTAATATTGCTAGCCTTGTTTTAGGCCTGTATCAACTCTTGATCTTGAGCGTGAGCACGTCACATGAGATCTACGGATGCACGATAGTCCGGGCTTCTAAAGTGCTGCGCGCTTAAAAAATGGAGACGTCTTGAGGTGCTCGACGGATGGATGACTGTAAAGACGACTCGTGGCTCTGCCGTTTCAATCACCACATTCAAATTTCGCTTTCATTATTTTTTTAAATGCGAAGCATTTCTTAGCGAACTTCTGCGACTTTGACCGTATCTATCTATCTATCTATCTATCTATCTATCTATCTATCTATCTATCTATCTATCTATCTATCTATCTATCTATCTATCTATCTATCTATCTATCTATCTATCTATCTATCTATCTATCTATCTATCTATCTATCTATCTATCTATCTATCTATCTGTCTGTCTGTCTGTCTGTCTGTCTGTCTGTCTGTCTGTCTGTCTGTCTGTCTGTCTGTCTGTCTATCTGTCTATCTATCTATCTATCTATCTATCTATCTATCTATCTATCTATCTATCTATCTATCTATCTATCTATCTATCTATCTATCTATCTATCTATCTATCTATCTATCTATCTATCTATCTATCTATCTATCTAGCCGCCTACGACTTCGTGCTCTCCTGGTCGCTTGGTTAATCGAATGTGTACCAAAATTGGTATGGCGTAACATGACTGTATGACGAACATAAATGACAAGTCATAACATGAAAATCATGACACGAATGTCATGTACAGCATGATTTACATGCTACGCTCATAGTGCGCTGGCGGCCGTTTCGCCAGCTTGATATACACCAAAATTGGTATCTTGTGACGTGACTGTGTGACGAACATAAATAACACGAGTTAACATGAAAATCATGACACGCATGTCATGTACAGCATGACTTACGTGCCACGCTCACGGGGGGCTGGCGGCCGTTTCGCTAGATTGATATGCACCGAAATTGGTATCTTGCGACGTGACCGTGTGACGAACATAAATAACACGAGTTATCATGAAAGTCATGACACGCATGTCATGTACAGCATGACTTACGTGCCACGCTCATGGGGCGCTGGCGGCCGTTTCTCTAGGTTGATCGACCCCCAAGTTGGTATTGCGCGACGTTACTGTGTGACGAACATAAATAATAGGAGTTAACATGAAAACCATGACACGCATTTTCCTCAATGACATACAAGACGATGTATGCAGCTCTTTGCTGGCTGCTTCGCATTACATCGATTCCCACAATGCGTGGGATCTGCCGGCGTTTTTTTTTTCAGATTTTCTATACAAGTGAAATATAATCGAATCACGCAGGCGTCCCGGGACGTCTTTTGTCCCCCAACTGAGAGAGGCCTCATGTAGTCATTGACACGAATATTCTTCCGCCAGAAGGCTGACGCCTGTGTCTCTCATAAGGCCACTAACGCGAGCTGTTGGTGCCATAATTGTTCACCTGCGTGTTATTAAAGAGAATCTTCGTTCTGCGAGCCCAAACGCCAGTGCGCCCACAAAGGAAGATTGGTGCTTTAAATCTTGCAATCGCACGATGATGAGGAAACGTATAAACGGTTGGACAGAGCACCGAGGAAGGCTATAGCTCCAGACGTCGCGATTACTCATACGTTACCTGTCTGCGCACTCGCGCGCACACGTACACACACACACACACACACACACACACACACACACACGCTTGGGCGCGCGATAACAAAATATACGTTTGATCACTTGTAAGGTGAACAAGATTTTTATTGCGATAGCAATGACATGGAAAGTCTCGGCTGGTTTTTGCCGTCACTGTCGCCGCCGTCATGCACCGTATATGTATAAGTGTATATATATATATATATATATATATATATATATATATATCCCAAAGAAAAATAATTAAGAAAAATGCTTCCGAAGCGCGGAATCGAACCAGCGACCTCTCGCTCCCCAGCGCGTGGCGCTAACTACTACGCCACAAAGCGCAGATCCTTCACGGAGCTAACGGCGAGCGTTACAAACACACCCTTTACCGCTGGCAGGACTCAGAGACGGCAGGCACTTATAAGCGTTTCTTCATTACCAGCGAGATGTCGCGAGGAGCGCAACGGGCTCATTTAAATGTCGTCGGCCAGCTCGCTCGCTTCTTCTATAATATTTGCGCAGGGAGAACCTTGCCCTTCCGCTGTCTGCTCGCGCGGTAGTTGCTGCCGGGGGACAGATGTTTCTGCAGAGTAGCAGCGCGTCCATCACGGGCCGCCTTTCTCGCTATCGCATTCATTGCTTCGCCCTTGCGGCGAAACTATGACTTTTTAATGTTGTAGGGGAAAAAGTGATCGTAATTTTTTCCCGTAGGGAAAGCTAGGCTGGCTTACACCGCTCGATTGTCGGCATCGAAATATGTCGGCATCGGCGAGCATCAGGTCACCCTGTCGCGCTCGCCAGACGTGGAGAGGTACGAACTCGAGCGCAAGCGGAGGCTAAAGAGGGCTGATCAGGCCAACTTCTTCAATGCTCTGATTGTAGCTTTCGGCAAGTATGAAGGCAGTCGTCGACTTCGACCCCTCTTCCTCCGGGCCAGATCTGGGCCATCGGCGGTACGTCGACCGACGCTCCGTCTGGCTTGCAGAAAGCCATCACCTCAAACTTCCGGCACAACTTGGAGCTGTGCCGTCGAAACACGTTGGGCGCCATCTTTCCCGCGCATGTCCGCGACAATGCGAAGACGTACGTGACCACCGAACAGACCTGGTTCGGGCGGCTGGCTGCTCGCGCTCATCGTGTCTAACCTGTCTATCCTGGTGCCCACGCTCGGCCCTGGCCTGCCACAAGGACGAGGAGGAGCCTCCGAAGAAGCGTCTGGACCACTGCTTCGAGCTCTCCACCGATGTCATGGGGCTGGCATCTATCGAGGACTACGTGGCCAAGTACTTCACCAAGGCGCTCCTTCTTCCCACAAACACGAATCCTTACATAAGATATGTGTGAATCAATTGTCATGATCATTAAATGAAAACCAATTGAATTAGTTCACTGTAAGAGCAGACGGTTTTCTTGCGAAACGCCGGGATCACTGCGGCATCGACTGGATCCGATCTCAACCACGCACTTATTTCTACGTGGCCTTTGTGTGATACGCTTCGGCAGTGCGACGAAACGCGAAGTTAACCCATGGAATACACCAGGTCGCGCAAACGCCGAGGTACAAGTGCCACTACTTATTACTGAGAACTAACAGACAGTGATGCCAATGAAAGTATAGGGGATGTTATCGGTAATAACTGGGATATAAATGTGAAGAAAGTAAAGTGGACGAAAAGATAACTTGCGCGCCGGCAGGGACCGAACCTGCGACCTTCGAATAACGCGTCCGATGCTCTACCATTGAGCTACGGCGGCGGTCATCCCCCCGTCCGCCTTACAGACACCTAAGTGAAGGGTTAAGGTCGCCTCAAATGTTTTTTCAGCAACACGAAAAAAAAAAAAATCGGGGAAGTTATGCACTAGTGGTGCAAATGCTGATGAAATAGCGTAGCTGGTCAACTCCAACTTGCCCCTCCCCTCCACTCGCCTACGCTTAACTATGCTGTACCCTCCCTCTTCCTTTCCCTCAACCTCACCCTCAGATCATTGCTCCTCAACCTCACTTCCCTTTCCCACCCCCTAGCTATATTATACGATAAATGGCTATGTATTTGCTTTGCCATATCCCCTCCTCCTTTCCATCCTCTCCCCATCACATCACTTCTCCTCACCTCACGTATCTTTCCCACCTCCTTGCTTTAGTTTACTGTACATGCATATGCCGTTCCCTCTCTCCTCATCCTTGTCCTCGCATAACTTCTCACCCTCGCTTTCTTTTCCCAATCCTTGATATGCTGTACTATACATGAATATTCTATGCTTTATACCCTACCGCCCTCTTCCTTACTCTATCGCCTTCTTCCTTGCCATCGGACACGCAAGAACAAGCTCTGTGTGCGCATGTCGGCGAGGACGTGCGTCACGTTCTCAAAAATACGAAAAAGAAAAGAAACCGTCCGGGCACCGCGCTTCCCACATCCGACAGCGCCAGGCATGCTGCTGGTCCTGTTGATAACGGAAGAATATCGGACTGCGGAATGCCTTGTCATCTTACACGCTCTAACGGTAAGTTCAGCAGCAAAAAGTTGGAGGACGCTTGAGCTTCGCCTCAAGAGTAGAACGCGATAGCGTAATCGGGCACCGTTCGCATCGCCTTCTCAATCGGCATCCTCGCTTCGCTTTTCGCTGGACACCTCAACAATGCCGCAAGGAAAGGAACATCTGCGTGAGTAACATTGGCCGTTTAAAAGAATGCCTTCTGTGTGTGCAGTTGCGAAGTGCCCACTACGGCATATTTCTTCCTTTTGCGAATCGCTGAAGTAAATCCTACGCGTCCGTAAGACAACACGTGAACCCACGCAGGTGCTCGCTCCCTTTGTTAATGCTTCTGGTGCTGATGATGATTTAATATGCCTGAGCGCTTCGTAGTGGGCGGGCCTTACCCCCCTTTGCTCATTCCACATGTCTTGACGTCTGGCGCGATCCTGCGGTTCTGCCACACGCCATTGAATTCGTTAAGGTGACTCCTCGCATATATTCGTATAGGTTATTTTTTCTCGGAAGCAGCTCCCCGCAACGGTGTGGCTTCGTGGTAAAACACCAGCATGCCTCGCAGAAGGCCCGAGTTGGATTCCCAGTGGCACCGAAGCTTTTTATTATTTATTTATTTGTGCATATTTCGAATTTTCGGTGACAGACAACACTGTATTTTCGCTCACAACCAACGACACCGACATCGACGTCAACACCGGAATTTCCGCGAAACGAGATCTCTAATGCTATCGCTTTAATAAAGCCCAACACTTGCTGTGCTTTAATAAAGCAGAGCAAGTGCGTTTCCGCTGCGTCATGGCTGCGAATCTATCAGCGCCAACTTGCCTACCGTGTTGGCAGTCATTTTATGTCTCCACATCTGTGCATACTTGTAAATAAGGCGCTTAAAAAGAACAGTTCACAAAATAAATATCTCGCCGTTAGCAGGCTGAAAGACGGTACTGTTGGTGGCCTATTTTTTTTTTCAACATGCTTTCTTAGTTGCCGTCTAACGCCGCGCGCTGGAAAGCGGGAGGTCGCCGGTTCGATTCCGCGCATCGGACAGTTTTCCTGAATTATTTTTCTTTGTTGCTTTGCTATATATATATATATATATATATATATATATATATATATATATATATATATATATATATATATATATATATATATATATATATACGGTGCATGACGGCGGTGACGGCGACGGCGAAAATCAGCCGAGACTGTTCACATAATTGCTATCGCAATAAAAACTGATTTGTAACATATCCATGACCAACAGAAATTCCAAAGCCTTTTTTTACACGCGGGAAAATGTACCTTAACCGCGTGCTTGTCGCGTGACATGCAGCAAATGAACACCTCCTGTTCGTTGACGGTCTCTTGAGAAAAAAAAAAGATATCTTGAGAAAGATATTTTGGGCTCTTTTCTAGACCTTGTGGGGATTCAGGCGTCCGCCCCAGTTGCTCGACGCCATTTTCCCTTGAAGAGTTCTCGCATCACTCTCGTCCCGACCGGACGGGTGGCGGCTGGTCATAAATCGCCGTCAGTTCGCTGCCGCCCCGACCCTCAAAAAGTCTAACACGGCGTTCCATTGGCCTAATTTTAGCGGGATTCGGACCTTGCTCGCGCTCGTCCAGAAGCGCAGGCGCGCGACGAGGTTTGGAGAGACCACTTGGGGACATTGTAGGGTGCGGTGCGTATACGTTTCGGCCTCCCCGGCCGGCGGCGATCCTTTGTTCTTCGTTCTTCGTCGCCGGCCGGTGGTTACGTCGTCGCGTCGGGGCCACGGCCCCGGCGGGCGCGCGCTCCCCTCCGCGGTCTCGAAGTCCCGAGGCAGCGCCTCGCGATCGTGCACCGTATGTTTCTCTCAAGTGTTCCTATCTCTATTCCGTTTCTTCTGCTCTGGGGTGCGCGATCGCGGGAGCACTGGCCGAAGGGTAGGTCGGCTCTCCAAACCTGTTTCTTTGTTTGTTTGTTCTATAGGTGCGCCATTCGCGGCCCCTAATCGACATAGTTTGTAACTAATTGTATTAGCTAATTGGTCTCATGCGTAATTTTGTCATTTACCATTGGTTCTGGCGTAAAGCAGTTCATCTCTTGGTACTAAAATCCTAGTAATAAATCACTAATTTGGGGAGTGTCGCCTAGGGTGTCCCTCGCTGCGCGCGACGGCTCGCCGTCCCTTCGCGGTGACGGGCCGAGTTCTCGCGTGCAGCAATGCGAAGAGTGCGCGGCGCGAGACGAACGAGGGCGCGGCACCCTGCATGCAGCTCCCCGTGCTCGAACCCGCGGTTGTGTTTGGCGCGTACGGCTAAAGAGTATATAGTGAGGACCGTGCGCGCCGTGAGTCGGCGGTAAAGGCAACGAATAACGCAAGCAAAACAAATTGACGACACCACAACCTCAAGATGTTAACTTCCCTGCAAAACGTTTACAACACGAAACGACGAAACATAATGATGAGTCAACAATGACGCTTGTTGCTGTGATTCTTCCTTTAGTACAAGCAGGTGGAGGTGAGAAAGAGAGGTTAGAAACTGAATATCGCCTGCTACTACGTCACGATGTAGGAGAAGTTACGTTAGAGAGAAATTAATCCTAATATGCGAGGTTTTACTGGCCAACATCATAATAGCACTGTAAGGCACGCCGAAGTGAAGGCCTCCGGAAATTTCCACAACTTGGGTTCCTTAACGTGTACCGAAATCTAAGTAGAAAGACCTCTAGCTCCTGGCTTTCATCGAAACGGAGAGATCAAACCCACGACTTTAATGTGAGCAGCCGAGCACCGTCCCCAACGAGTCGGACGCTAGAGTGAAAGGCCGCCAATGGACAAGTCAATGTTGAGGACAAAGTGATTGATTATTCTTTAAAGTTCCCTACAGGCCTCACTAAAACCATTGCGTTCGGTGTGGGGAGAAAACAATAAACGCCGGTAGTACACTGTACAAAAATATGAGAACATCATCACTCAGCAGATGCATTGATTCAATACAGGGGTATATTTCAAACGTCATCTGTCTAAGAGGGCTTGAGGCAGCATAGACTAACACACCCATGCAGCGTAGGTGAAATTTCATATTTTGTATCTTTTTTATTCATATTTCGGTAATCAAGGTCAAGTTTTTCTTAGTGGGGTGCCGAAGACACTGGACACGCAGTTACTACCTGACAGTAGCCAGGGTCGTCTTGTAGCATGGAATCGAGGCCAGGAGTTAGTTTATCGACCTTACTTGCATAACGTAAGTGCCTCGTGAAGAACAAGCCCATTTGTAAGAATTTTTATGATTAAGCATTCAAGGGGCGTCGGTTCAACTGCGAACACCACACCACCAACATCTCAACCACCAGAACGGCACAGCTCGCCACTTGAAACACGGCGTGCTGAATAAACACACTGTCCAGGTCAAATTGGAAAGTTCCGGATGCATCGTCGTACCTACATTCGGCGCCAAGCGGCGGGATCAATTTTCCCTCGTGGATGGTGTGAAAGAATCTTCTCAGTGGTCGGTACGCCGGCAGAGACTTGCGCACTCGCAACCCGCTGAGAAGTACCTTGAAGTGCTGTCTGAACTCCCGAACCTCTGGAAACCTCTCGCGCAAGTCGCAGGGTTCTTCAAGCATCGCGAAACACACTCTGCCGCGTCGCAAAGCGCAGGCGAGGCAGTCCGGGAAACTGAACGTGCTCAGTTTCTTATTAACATGGCGCTGGAACGCAGCTCGAAGCTTACGCATTAGCGGCACCTGTACTGTGTATCGCTCGTGGTCGGTGAGGTGGCTCCAGGCTGCCGAGTGCACGGCCGCGCAGGGCGCCATATCGCCTCTGTCGAGAGCGTCTTCCAGCTCCTCTAGCGTGTCAATGCGCCCAGCGGGACGTCTGAGGGTAAGGACAGAAGTCAGCTCGCTGCGCAGGTAGGCCGAAAGTGGCAGTACGGACAGAAACCACAGTCCGAACAAGGCTCTGGCAACGGACCTGCCGCGCCTTGTTCGAGTTACGGGCTCGGTCGCCGAAGTCGCCAGTACAGCGGCCAGAAGAAGCGTCACCGTACCGGTGGCGCCGTGGACACTGAGACGCAGTCCTTCGGTGACGAGTACCTGCGTTATGGCAAACAGGACCAAAACCGTCAGCGTGGCTAGCACAAGTCTCCACGACTCGCGGACGACTTCCGAGAGCTCAACGGTTCGGTGGGCACTCTTGCGAGAGAAGAACGTCTCGTGGTCGATGACAGTAAAAGGAAAGTCGAAATAGAAGACGTCGTGCTCGTAAATGAGAGCGATGGCGTACGCTACGTCGAAATTGTGAGAGATCGTCCCGAGCACCATTTCGTTGGTCGAGGGCAACTTGACTAAATCTATGGAAACGTTGCAATTCTCCTTCAGTAGGCGAAAAATATCCCACGCTAATGGATGGTAGCAAGAGTCTTGGTTGTGCCCATAAAAGTTGCCCTTGGCGCAAGCTACTGTCAGTCTCTGCCCGCTGAGCCGCTTCGTTTCCGCTGGGGGATTTTTCGCACCTCGGTGGTAACCTCTCCGCCTAGGATTAGGAAAAGCGGATGGTGTAGCGGGCGACAGAGTTTCGCGTACTGCGGTGTCATTGATGGAAACCAAACTAATCGATTGGCATGGTAAGATGCGCGTCCAGGAAGCCAGTTCTTGCGATACAGTCTCAGACTGTGGTCTGAGGAACAACCAGGACGCGCAGAATCCTCCGAGTTCCGTGGCGTGCACGAGCTTCTGCACGTCTTCGAGAGGCGTGCTCGGATCTGCGCCAATGAACACGGAGTGCTTGCCCTCTTTAGTGGCCCTCATGACGTGCGAGCGGAGCCGGCTGTGCGGTACTCGCCACGTTGTTATCGCCTCGCCAAAGAGTCGAGCGAACAGCGTGTGTGCGTCGTTCCACTGCTTTTTCTCGAGGGATACGAGGATGACGTCAATATATCTCGCTGACAGGGATGGAAGAACTAATCGCTGCTGCTTTTCGTGTGAAACTCCAATGGCAGCTGATGCAAAGCTGACGAAATGGAGTATGATTGTCGCAGGCACCGCTGAACGTAATGTCGCAGCTGCCGTATTGATTCCTCACCGCCGCGGTAGCGTCAGTCTTACGTGGTCAGTTGACTTGAAGTATAATCCCTGCTTCGCTCGACGGATTTCCGCGGTCTATTGTTAGGTAAAAACACCGTGCGCTACTGCTGCCAACGGCGTTCGTCAGAGACAGGGCTTTCCTCTGTTCCGACCCCGGGAACAGAGGAGGGTAACTGCGCTCTATTTCAGACCAATTCCAATTGATTTATGCACTGTCTGCACCTGAAATGATCACGACTGCGCTTCAGTCATCATCTGTTGCAGCTTTCACAATATGGCTGCCGTCTATAAGGACCCACGAGAAAAAAAAGGAGATAACGACGACGCTGAAGACGCGAGCTTTTTGTTTGAATAAGGGTGTAGGAATGAGAACATTAATCTAGGTTTTTTTTTTGCACGACAGCTGTCAGAAGGCTAGTTCCTCTTTCAACCTAACTGTCACACGGTACGTACAGAATGGCGTGTAAACACATTTATCGGGAAGGGACTGATAATAAGACGCGTATCTTTGGTACGCGAACTAAAGCTTCAGCCGGAATTGAAGCCAGTTTCACGCCGAAGACCGCGTGATAGAGCACAAAAAAATACTTGGCCGCGACGCTGTAACTATGAGACCGACCTACAATCACAAAACACACGGAGTGTGGTCGATGGTTTTTCATCACGTCCTGAGGTTTTGTAGGGTACGCCTCTGCTTGAGGTCTCATCAGGAAGCCAGACAGCGTCACACAGCTTCGGTTGACGGAAGTATGCTGGGCCGATCTTTCATTTACTGCGCAAATGACTTTTCGACCTTTGTTATCTTCAATGGATTCGATTCCCGCGGTTTATGAAAGTTCCTCTTCGCGCGCTCGCAGTAGGTAATTTCGCGACCTTGCCTAACTTAGTCACTTCATGTTATTTGCGTAATTTGCTAGAATGATGCTATTCGTGCGTGGTTTAAATGACTATTAGGAAGTCCTAATGCAGTGAAAGCTCGATATAATGAATTTAAATACAACGAAATTCTCGATACAATTAAGTATTCGCTTTTCACCACCTCGTGTTCGTAGAACGCCATGTACTACATTGAACAGCAATATAACTAAGCATGTTATCTGTGATTTTGATATAATGAATCTTCCGCGCTGCTCCAGAGCAAGACCGAAGAGATGAATTCATACATCCGCTGGGTCATATAGTTCAGTTTAACGCGTTTTTTTTTTTTTGCGAACGCTTACCTTAACTTACCTACGTGCATTGGACCTGCATTTCTTTCGTGTTCATCGCCGGCGCAGCATGAAGCCGTGGTCGCCGAATCTCAGATTTAAGGAAATTGATTTTTTGCACTTGCTAGTGAAATCAGGTTTTTAAATGCGAAGCATCTTTTAGCGAACCTTAGGCACTTTGGCATCTATCTATCTATCTATCTATCTATCTATCTATCTATCTATCTATCTATCTATCTATCTATCTATCTATCTATCTATCTATCTATCTATCTATCTATCTATCTATCTATCTATCTATCTATCTATCTATCTATCTATCTATCTATCTATCTATCTATCTATCTATCTATCTATCTATCTATCTATCTATCTATCTATCTATCTATCCGCCTACGTCTGGGCGCTCTCTAGGTCGTTTACATAACTTGTAATATACCAAAATTTGCGTAACAGGGGATCAGTGTATGGCGAACACGATTCAGTGGTCACGACAAGAATAACGCAAAACACCTGTCGAGTACGTCATGAAACCCTTTCCCACAGTCCCGTGTGGCACATACTCGTATACTGTAGTTCATGTTACGCGGCTATGTGCCACAGGTGATTCACAGTCTCAATCAACACAGTAACCGCGAATCGCGCGTTGAAACGCAAGGCAAGTGACGGAGCTGAAGGCAGAACTCCCCTGGAAAACGCTCGACTGCCATGCACTCGTCGACGTCGTCCGCCAGAATGACGCAGTGTTCTCTTCATTTCTTATGAGGCTGCGCGATGGCCTCATGCTGACCGAGTATGACGTCATATTGATTGAGCCGCTTCCTGACACGCGAGGAAGCCGCCGCTAAGTTCCCCGACGGCATACGGCTATACCACAACAACGCGGACGTCGACCGCTATAACGCACATTGCCTCGACGCTGTGGACAACGTCTTATGTCATCCCACATCTGATAACATAACTAGTTATAAGAACGAGCAGGTATACAGGGAGGCCGTGACGAAGGTGGCCAAGATGAACGCAAGCGACATGGGTGGCCGGCCGGCCTCAATTTGCCTGAGCATTGGCAAGCCGTACATGATCACTGCCAACATGGACGTAAGCGACAGCCTCGTTAGTGGAAACGTGGGCACCGTGTGGTACATCGAGTGTGACGAGCACTGCAACCTCGTGCGACTGTGGCTTGAATTTCCAACCATTGTTGTCCCAACCAAAAGGAAGCACGTCATTACCACACATGGCTCAATAGAATTGAAATGGGTGCCTGTGGTAATGCGAACCACCGCAACCACGATATACGCCAGAAAAATATATCGTGTAAGACACAGTTTCCCCTAGCGGAAGCAAACGCCATAACTATATATAAGTCACAAAGGGCCAAGCACACCCAGGTATTCTACGGATACGATAAGCGCCAACCACTGCAGTTGGTCTACGTAGCACTTTCCAGGGTTACCAGCCTCGACGGCCTATACTTCACTAGTGCAAATGGTGCAAATACTTCACCAGTGCAAATACTTCACCAGTGCAAACAGGCCTCCAGACATTGTCTTGGGCAGGCCTACCATCTTCATTCGACGCCACAACCGCAACAATCACCTCACGCTCGCCGCTCTCAACGTACAGACTGTGCACGAGCACGTACACGATCTGGAAAAGATGTTCTGCTGACAGAAACTGGCGTGTTAGCACTTTCTGAAACCTTGACCGATGAGCCCACTCTGTCGTCCACAGCAAGCGGCTTCATTGCAGGTGCAGAGGCGTCGCATGTAAGAATACGGCGATGCGCAATTTCAACCTAGGCCACGTCCCACTTCGCCGGCCGCCAGACACAGGACACGCAGAGACAAGCAGCGGAATCGGCCAGGTCTGCGTTGCGTACATCAGTTACGGTAACAAAGACATTGCGCACGCCTTAATCTACGTGTGAACTGTCAAGAACCCCTTCCACACACGCACACAGGTGCGTGAAGCGTGCGTGCGTTCTCCATCATAACGGACAAGTATAAGCACTACATATCGGCTTACCGCGTCTGGTGTTGCTAATACCTATGTTGCTGTTGGCATCATTACGCAGCTGTAAACAAATGTTGATATAAGAGATGTGCGACTCTTCAACATATGTATGTGCGCAAACTATTTGCACATATCTTTAGCGTCATTCCGTAACGTTTCGCTCAATGTAAAAAATTAAGCCACAGTGACCTTTCCGCCGCATCTTCGCGTAGCATCGATTCCCACGCTACGTGGGATCTGCTGAATTTTCTCGCACGAAAGTGTGTTATGTCGGGGTCCACCAAGACTTCTCTGATGCATTTCCGTCACGGACATGACGTTAGTAAAATACACACTAACAGATGACAAAAAATCTAGAAGAAAAAGTTTCGTCACCGAGAATCGAACCCACGGCCTCTCGGGCCGCGACGATAAGTGCTGTGCGTTTTGCACATGACGCCACCGACATTTTTTTTTCTTTTTATTGCATGGAACTACTACCTCTTATTATTGTGAACGGCGCACTACATAATCCATTACATTAAAATTAAATGAACAATGGGGGTAGCGCCACTAACATACATGTACGATGCTCCGCAAACCCGCCTTACATCTCTGACACACTCCCTCTCGGACGGTGCTCTTGGTTTGCGAGGCGATGTTGCAGTCTGTGAGCCGTGAAGTGACGTACTGCGTCATGACACTAACGAGCTCCGATAGGGAGTGATTCGGAAACGACGCAGTCAAGGTGTCACGATGCCAACGAGGAACGCTGGCCGCGATGGCATCGAGGAGTCGCCCTGGACGCTGTCACCTTCTTTCCCTTTCGCTTTGTGTTTGTGTGTGATAGCTCGTGGTAAAAGTAGTGCAGCTTCCACATGCACCAACGGTGTTTCTCCGCCGCCTACTGCTTCGAGTGTGATAGCACGGACTAATAAAGCTCGCTGTAACGGGTGCCGCAGAAAGGCAACGATGCCGACGGGCGAATGCCGTACCTTGTTTGGAGCGAGACAAAGGTCAGCGGGACGTGCAACGCCTTTGCGCGTTCACGGCTCAAACCACAAACCACTTACTCCCGTGTTGCTGAAGCGCGGTGTGGTAGTGTATGCACGAGCACAGGAGTAGGTTACCCTATTACCGCGGAGCGCACGCTTTGCCTTTTCTCTCTCCTGAATTCACGACGCTTTCAAAGAGTGCATATCGAGTACGAGGGCTTATTATGTGCTTGTTCATGCCATCTTTGCGCGGGATTCATGGTATGCTCTGTCCAGGTATATGTTAACAACTTCAGCTACCAGACAGATCAGATTATGTTCCTGGGCGTTAGTCGTCGGGAAGGAGATCTGCCACTAGGCGTCAACGTGGGTGCACCCACGTCAAGCGGTGCTATAGCTGCCAAACACCAATAGACGTTGTACAAGATCTGATATATCCATACTCCATAAACAATTAACCACTTCTGTGAAGACACGATTCACTTTCGTGCTATGCCGATTCCAATGACGGAGGGATCAGCCGTGTTATTGTCCTAATATTATTAATGAACTATCAGCTTGTTATACTAACCCTGACGTAATATACATATATAAGGAAACATAAAATGGTCATTTTAAAGATCATTGTTTGAAGGTACCACGCGTCTACAAGCGCAGAAGTCTAAGACAAGAGTAGATCCATATCATGAAAGCTTAGGCGCACATCACTCACAGTGGGTGACTGAGACGAAGAGAAAAAGCTTGAGTTTGGCCTTGTTGATGTTTGATGCTTCAGATATTGACCGCTAATAAATAAAGAAGACAGAGTGTTAAGGCGTTTATATGACGGCCCTCAGCGTCAATAGGCATTGGCGACAGTCAAGGCAAAGCACGGACTCTCCGCGCGAGCGGCGTTCTTTCAGGAAGGAGCCGAAGAGGACGACCCACTAGAAGGTGCCGGAGAGCGCAACCCGTTACACAGTTCCAAGGCTCCGCTACAAGAGAAATAAACAAGAAATGGTGACGGTTGAAAGTCACCTCTTCACCTCCCGTGTCGTAGTTTTGTGTGTCTTTCTCTGCCTTTGTGATTTATTAGCAGTTAATATGTCAATGAGAAGAGTTTTCGCTGACACTATTGACATAATCACAGGATTGCACAGGTTGCTTCATAAAGGGGGAAGGGACGAAGTTTCACCTCACTACCCCATCCTCCCGCTCTCTCCCTTCGATTCGACGAGAGCAAAAAAATGAAGATTCGTAATGGATGCATAAATGCCAAGGAAGCGATCATGTGCTTCTTATAATTCTATGCAGCGGCCGCAGCGGCTTAGTGGTGCGGCGCTTGGCTACTCACCCAAGAGGCGCGGGTTCGATCCCGGCTGCCGCAATTGCATTTCGATGGAGGTGAAATGCTAGTGGCACCTGTAATGTGCGATGTCAGTGCACGTTAAAGAAACCGAGGTGCTCGAAATTATCAGGAGCCCTTCAGTATGTCCTGTCTCTTAAATATGGTTGGTATGGCACGTAGCACCCCAGAAATGTTTATTAATAACTCTGAGCAGTCTTCTATAACAGACGTTAGGATGGAACAACGGGCGAGTTGGTTTGGCTTTTTCTGAGGTAAATGTGGAAGACGACACACACGAGGAGACAGTTGAAACAAAATTTATTGCGACAAATCGGCACAATTTTTACAAAACAGTGCTGTCACATATCATCAGTGCAAAGTTGGAATCAGCAGAGAGCAATTTGTGGCAATAACAAAACGGAATCCACACTCACGCGACAGTCGCCAGCTATGATCATGTTTTCGGCGTAATTTGTATTCTTGCCGATTTGTCATGGCAAAATCTGTGTGGACTTCTCGAAAAAAAAAAAAAAAAACCAAATGACCTTCTCTGCCATTTGTAATGTTTTCATGTTGTCTGAGCCTATCATTCAAAATTGCTCAAATGGGTCTACGTGTGTTCTTCCGAATAACGATGTTTCATAAAACATTCCCAGCCGACCATTGAGGTACACTTCGCGGTTTATGACGCAATCACATGCTTTGCTTAGAAAAGAGTTTGTCATTTTACAGAGCCTTGAAATTTCGAACCGGACAGTGTATACTACCTTTTAATCAGCTCCTTCAGCAGCTTTTTTGAAATCGTGCGATACGCGATGTACGGTGCTCTCGGCGATAGCAACGCGATACTCGGAGCGCGTGGCTGCTTATGGCAAGGGTGATGGTGAGGGCCGGGGCGTTCGTAACGCATGGTGACCGCATCCGGTAAACACTCGTTCAGTCTGTGTTTCTCCGTGGTGCCGGTGGAACGCTACAATCCTTCAGAACTCACGCCCGCCAGGGCCGGTGCTTCGCGCAGTGCGGCAGGTGAACGCATGGTTTTGAAGTCATGGCAAGCCGTACTCAGCAGGCACAACCAAGAACACGAGACTGAACGGTCGCCTACCGGAGGCAGTCACCGTGTGTCGCGAAGGCTCTCGCAATCACCGTCACCCTCAGCACCAGCAGCCGCGCGTATCGTGTTTGAATCGCTGTGAACTGTAGATTTGGAATCGCTATGTGCATTCTTTAGGAGACTTCATGTTCACTTGGGGAGTTCACGCGTCGGAGGTATTCGTGGTTCTGCAGACGTAAATTCGGCACGCACTTACATATGCGCAGAAGGTGCAAATGCTTCGTGCAGCACACTATCATCCGGGCGGAGGGATGGTCTACTGCACGAAGAATCTAGTGAGGCAAAACAGGACACCGTCCGTTACGGCTCCATGATTACATGTAGTTCAGAAGTGCAGCAAACACAGGGACACTAAAGCATCAGCCATGAACACGACAGAGTAGAATACCCTTAAGACTGTGTAGTGCATTTAGAACGTAGTGGGGCAAAAGTGTACATCGTCAGTTACGGCTCCCAGGTTACATGGAGTTCAGAGTTACAGCGACCAGAGGGACATTAAGATATCGTCCGTGAACACGACACAGCTGAATAACCTAAGGACAGTTTAGTGCATGTAGAAACTAGTGAGGCAAAACTGGACACCATCGGTTACGGTTCTAGTATTACATGGAGTTCAGAGCTACGGCGAACTCAAGAACACTTATATAGAAGCCACGAACACGATAAAACTGAATAAAAGAGAGCGTAATGCATGTAGATTCGGTGAGACATGGAGTTCAGAGGTAGAGCAAACACAAGAACACTAATAAATCAGCCATGAACGCGACACAGCTGAACATCCTTAGGAAAGGGTAACGTATGTATGTTCTAGTGAGGCAAAACTGGACACCATTGGTGACGGCCCCATGATTACTTGTATTTCAGAGGAACAGAGAACAGAAGGACACAGAGATATCGTCCATGAACATGACACACCTGAATATAATTAGGGCAGTTTTGTGCGTGTAGAATCTAGGGAGGCAAAACTGGATACCATCGGTTATGGTTCCATGATTACATTGAGTTCCCAGTTACAGCGAACTCAAGAACACTAAATTTAAGCCATGAACACGACACATCTGAACACAGGACCGTTAGGGCATGTAGAATCTAGTTAGGCAACACTTGACCCCATGGGTTACAGCCCCATGTTTTCTTAGAGTTCAGAGGTACAGCGAACACAAGGACACTAATACATCGTCCATGCCCACGACACAGCTGAATACCCTTAGGAAAGCTTAGTGCATGTAGAATTTAGTGAGGCAAAACTGGACACCATTGGTTAAGGTTCTATGATTACAGGGAGTTCAGAGGTACAACGTACACAAGGACACTAAAATATCAGCCATGAACAACACAGCTGAATACCCTTGGGACATTGCAGTGCGTGTAGAATCCAGTGAGGCAAAAGTGGACGCCATCAGTTACGGCTCTATGATTACATGGAGTTCAGAGGTAGAATACAACGAACACAATAGCACTAATTTAAGACAAGAATACGACACAACCGCGCACTTATTAGACAGTTTGCTGCTTTATGAATGTGGTGAGGCAAGAGGGGTGAGCGTCAAAATCGGGAAATCGGCAAAAGGGGTGCCGAGTTGCCATGGCTTTTGGCAACCACAGTCAATGCCAGCGAAATCGGTGTGAACTTACAATCTTGAAAAACAAGCAAATGACCTTCTTCATTTGTAAAGTTCTTTTGCGTAAGCCTATCAGTTAAATCTTCCTCTATTTGGCCCACGTTTTTACCGAACGACCACGGTGTTTCATAAAAGATTCCAGTTGATTCCTAACGTACACTTCGTGGTTTACGACGAAATTCCGTGCTTTGCGTAGACAGGGGCTTGTAATTATACAGAGCATAGAGCTTTTGAACGGGGCAATGTAAATCAGCGCTTTAATCAGCTCGTTTAGGGATCTTTTTCAAATTTGCGCGATACACTATGTAAACTGCTCGGCGATTGAATTGCGGTACTCGGAGCGCATTGCTCTGCCGGTGGTAAGGTTGACGGTGAGGGCGAGAGTTTTCGTGACACGTGGTGACTGCGTCCGGCAAACCGTCGTTCAGTCTGTGGTTCTCGGCGATGCTGGTATAGCGCTGCAATCCTTCAAAACGCCCGCCAGCTGCAGCCTGCCTTCGCGGTGCTGAACGTTAGCGCATTGTTGAATATTCGGAATACAGCGGAATATCCTCAGGACATGAATGTATTGAGACAAAAGTGGATGCCATATGTTACGTGTCTCCATGATCACATAGAATTCATAAATACAGCAAACACAAGGGCACTAAGACATCGTCCATGAACACGACGCAGCTGAATACCCTTGAGACAGTGTGGTGCATGTAGAATCTAGTGAGGAAAAGTCGGACAGCTTCAGTTACGGTTCTGTAATTACGTGCAGACCATTCGTACAGCGAACACAAGGACGCTAAGATATCAGTCATGAAGACGACACAACCGAGCACTTATTGGACAGTTTACTGCATTGTGAATGTAGCGAGGCAAAAGGGGTGAACGTCGATTACCACTCTATCATTACATATCGTTCAAAGGCACAGCGCAGGCAAGGACACTAAAGTTTCAGGCAGGAACGCGACACAACTGGACACTCGTGGCACATTTTTCTGCGTTATGAATCCACCGAGGCAAAAGGGGTGGGCGTCGGATTCGGCTCTATGGTTACATAGAGTTCGAGGATAGAGCGTACACAAGGACACTAATATTTAAGGAAGTTGCATGACAAAATTAACGCTCGTGCGATAGTGTACTGCTTCGGGAATCCAGTGAGGGAAAAGTGGACGCTGTCAGATGCAGGTTCATCACTACACAACTTCAGCAGTGCAACGAACACAAGTATACCAGAATTTCCGCCGCAAGTGTACCACAGGAGAATACCTGTAGCATCGCGCGCTGTATGAAAACTCCTGACAGATCAAACTGAACATTTTCGGCTCCATCTCGTTGGTTGCAGTCGGACTGATCGGAAACCAGTCTACTTTCTTGAATAGCCCTGAAGAACCTTCCCAGCGGCCGATACATTTCCAGTGTTCTGGGTATTTGGTGTGCGGTGAATATCATCTCTTAGTGTTCTTTGAATACTTGCACTCAGGCAACTTTCAGCAATGGTTCACACGTTTGCTCCCATATGACATAAACACATGGTCAGATCGCCGAGCACAGCGACAACAGTCAGCGAAAGGGTTTTTAACAAGCTCCTCCCGCCTGTGTTGCGTGAAAGCCACTTCCATTTTGGACATTATTGAGATTTCACGTTCGGGGCCACGTTGCAGATCCGTGCATGAATCATAGTTGAAGACGCAGCAGGGCGCAACTTCTTGTCTGTCCAGAGCATTTTCCAACTTTTAGATTGTGTCTATTTGGTCGCCGGGTTTCTTAAGCGTTATCTTCGAGTTGAGTTCACTGCGGAAATACGATTACAGAGGTAGTATAGCAATCAACCAAAGATATAACAGTGCAATTACAGCTGTCGAGCGACGAGGAACTCTGCTGTGCTGAGATGTTGAGGTTGCCGGAACTGCAGTCAGCTGTAGTGTAACCGAGTCGGCGATTCTCGCTAAGAGTGGCCTGTGAGCACCTTCCATTTTGACCAGCATTAATGAGATTGTCACTAGAAGTACAATGATCAATGAGAATAGCGGCCAGGACATGGATACCATTTCCGAAAGAGTAAAATGGTGAAAATTGATCCGAGAATATAACGTATTGTGAACTACCGCAATATTCGGAATGTCCACATCAAGTTCATCATCCTCACTTAACCTGATTTAGAGGAGTGAATGTCATATTGGTTAGAAACAATCGCTTTTTTTTCTTTGCCAATAAAGAAACAACACGAACGTTGACCGAAACCTCCCATTCGCCCACAAAATGAAGCTTTTTGTCGACATAATGGTCACACAAATTGTTACTCATGGCATAAAAGCGGCCGTTAAGGCAGTCTACTGTCAGCCGGCGCTCTGAGATGTATTTTGATTTGTGGCGCTCTATTGGCAATTTTGACCGCATCTGTTGTGGTACTCTGTTACGCGGTGCAGTTGATTTCCTAAGGAAGAAACATTGGTGGTCTTGCACCTGGCGTCGAAAGCAGAAAATGAAATTATAGATCATTCATCTTGCTGCGCATCCTCGACATTTGGCTGCGTTGTTGTATGCTTGATCAATCGAAGTCTAAGAGAAATGGCATGTCAAGATAGCCTACCTGTCTACCGAGCTCGAGAACTGGCCAGGGCGGGGAGCGTCCCTTCTATATGGCAACGAAATCATCTAGCTGGCTATTTGGAAAGTAATAGGCCTTTTGTGATTATTTACAGGGCCAATCAGGAAAAGTGAAGTAATCAGGTATACCAATATGATCTTCATTATGAAGATTAGGGGTGTGCGAATATTCGAAATTTTCGAATATTCGTCGAATATTACATTCGAAATATTCGTATTCGATTCGAAAATCGTGTATTCGAAAAGTTTCAAATAATCGATAACTTCGAATATTCGAAAAATTCGAATATGCGATTCCATTATCATGCAGAAAATAACTCGTCTTCCACATTTCTGCTGCGTTCGTATAGCTAAAAACGTTGCCGAGAGGAGCGATAAACATCGTAAGTGCACGGAGGCACGATATCTGCCTGCGACGAGCGCCCCAATACGTATGATTTATTGCTGGTGCATCTCCGACGTGCCGCGCTGTTGGCGATCATGTAACCGTACATTTTCAATATTATGCTGCCGTAACGTGCCGCACTACCACTCGTTCACTATGCGGGACCACTTCTGAAGAAAGACAGTGACCCATGTGAGTGGTGGCGGACTGTAGGCACCTTCAGATACCCCAGTCTGGCAAAGCTTTGCCCCATGTACCTCTATACCAGCCACTTCTGTTCCAAGCGAGCGTGCCTTTTCAGTGGCGGGGGGGGGGGGTCTCTGTTTGAAGGGAGCGCCTGCTGCCTGATCATGTGGAGCAACTCATATTTCTTCATGATAACATCTAGTCATTACTTTCATTGTGCCGTGATATTTGCTTGTGTTGTGATGTGCATTGTGCTAGCCTGGACATTGTGTTCTGGAGATAGCAGTGTATGTTGTGTTACCAGTCAGGCTGTTAATGTTTTTTTTTTTTCAAATAGCTACATGTTAAATAAAATATTGTCACTGTGGAGGCATTTTTCCTTTGATATTCGATATTCGATTCGATATTCGAAGGTGGATATTCGTATTCGATTCGTATTCGAAAAAAATAATATTCGCACACCCCTAATGAAGATTGAATCGATTGTTTGTAGGTGCTGAGTCCATGAACAAACGTGACAGGCAAGCCCTCGGTCACTTATTTGCTGTTTTTCAACTTTCTTGGTGATCTCCTGCACTATCACGTAGCAGAGTTTGTGATTAGATATCGACAATTTCGTTTCGCCGCAGTTCTATTTCTGGACATACATGCTTTGTATAGGCAGGCGCAACTGATCGACCGCTACGTTCATGGCCTGTTCCAGAGCACCTGGTTTGTTTTGTTCGGCGGCTGCGAGTAAGGCAGCCATTGAAGTTGCTGCCCATGAATTCAAAGGGAAGCGGTGGTCTTCGCGTGTTAGATGGACCTATGCGAGAGCTGCTTGGTTTCGTGGGCGTGCCATTAAGGAAACATTCCTAGGCTCAGCTTTGACCATCTCCGCGTCAATCTCTCCGCGCCGAGTGTAGGATCAAAGGCATGCGTTCGAAGTGACAGTCTGGATAGGCTTCAACCACGATGGTCATTTTGGCTTGCATTCTGTTCTTCAGGAAATAGTGCCCAGGACCCCTTACCGCAACACGCCACGTAGTCACCGTTCCTTCGAATAGACGTACGAAGAAAGCGTGTTCTTCTCTCCAGTGCTTTTCGGATACGAGCATAACGTCAGCTCTTTTCGCGAACAGTGATCAGAGCGTAGTGCTTTCTTTTTTCTCCGAGCTCACTTCAAACGCTACGCCTTTCCAGAAGTGAATTGTCACGAAGACAATTACGTAAGACGTGGACAATGTGTGCGCCGTGTTGGGCATCGCAGTATGCTCGGCGCTTAATGTACGACAAGAGGTATCGCATATGCGTTCTTTGCCACTTGATGTGCGAATTGTTTTGCCGCTGACTTATCTTTGTAAGGAACGGTCAACTTTGACACAAAGTGGGCCACTCGTCAAATACTGCGAAACCTCTCTACACTCGTGTAGCATATGAAAGTTGAGGTTTCTTAGTATTCATTTTGCTGGTCATGTCAGAGGAAACCTGGAAAAACTTTCTGAGGCACTTGAGTGACACACTCCTAGGAAAAGTGCTGCTGCTTTCTGCAGAGTATCACAGTTATATAAGGTGCGTAATAAAGCGACCTGCAGCTGAAGCACGCGAGATACGAATGTTGTCATTTGGGCTCTTTCTTGCGAATTGATCACATGAAGGAGGAAATGCACGGTCTGAACCGATTTGCTTGTATTCCATGTCCATATCCCGTTAGTGAACGGATCGTTGTTGTATCCTTTTTGAATCGGTGCTCCGGATTTTTCTTCAAGCTTTTCGAAAGCCTATTTGTGCCTTTGTCTCAATATGGCGTGCCAGGGGACTTGCGCAACGAAAAGCGGCCGTGAGCAATGGCCTTCGATTCGATATTTCAGCAAAATTATTTTGGCGCCAGCTTCGAAAGCAATCGCGTCTGTAAATAATCACTGATAGACCACCTGGCTGGGGTTACTTGTTTGAAGCCTTCCGATTTGGCAGCCATTATAGGCAGCGAATAGATTGCGTGCTTGCGATGAGTCACTCGAAGAGTCGTAGGCGCCTCACGCAACACTCGTCTCCACTCTTCTCGTTTTTTTGATGATCATCTGCCCACTGCAGATGGAAAAGCGCCGTCTCGTACATATTTCATTTGTATACCAATCCATTTTTGGGCATTTGCACGTGTTTGACGACAGGGGCGGCCTGATCGGCGGCAGGTTTTGTGGGACGCGCCAGGGTGACCGGTCGGCTTGGCATTAGCAAGGAATGGAAATGCGTGACTGTTTCGCCGCAAGGCAAAGCAGTGAATGCGGAGCAATTTGGAATGTCATACGAGTTAAGGCTAGCAGCTAACTCCTTTAGTGTCGGATCCGGCGTAACTCCACAAAACGCTGGCGTAAGGGCGTACGGCTGCTCCACCAAGCGAAGTGGTTTTCGCGCTGTCATTCCTTCACCGCCAAGTAAGCGGGGAGATCGTAGCACTTAAAAATGTACGGAGCGTCTGCTGATCCCCACCAAAGGTGTGCAGTGGGAACGCGGGCGACCACGTGCTGTTAGTCAAAGCACGCCTTCTTCCAATATCAGCGATGCCACGGAAGAGGTTGAAGGTCTTGCCTGCCTTCCTGAGTGCATCTGGTGCAGAGAAGTCGACCGTCGCATCCCGCGGGAAGTTTCACTGCGTGTCTTCTCTACTACTATTTTTCTTTTTCAAGCGCGTCGGAACTGTGGTTCTGAAAATGGTTAAATCCAAAGGTCAGTCTGGTATTCAGCAGCACGTGTGGAACATAGGGGTCAAATGGGGATGCATGTTGTGGGTTCTGGAAGATTCGGAAATGGGTTACACTGTTCGTTTCAACGTAGACACGAAAAGGCACCTCAGGGTGCCCAATACCAACCACAAAAATTTAAAAATACCAGAACGAAACACTACGCTACAAAGAAAGGAAAGTTGCTCAGAAAAACGAATGTTTTCTGCGAAACATGTGCAGCCAACCTGCGTTTTACCGCGTCGAGAAACTGCTTCGCGTGGTGACATGGTACACACTAGCGCTTATATTTTTGTTTGTGTGTAAATAACTTTTTTACTTACAGAGCTTATATTTGCAGTATTATTCCATGAGCAATTTGTGTTCAAAACGTAATTTCAGTTTCTTTCAACGTTTTCGCTTGCAGAGTATCATTCATGTATTTATGAATTTTTTCTTTTTGTTACATTTTTCTTTCTTTTGATAAGTGTTTGTTAATATTCGAAATAAATGCGTTATCTGAAATTAATACCGTTGGGGAGACCAATTCTTCCTCTACCATTTGATACCATACACTTTAGCATGAACCAATTTTTGTGTCACGAGAAAAAAAAATATATATATCCCGGACTGCCCAAAAAACAACCGAATTTTCCGCGGTCACGAAAGGGTTAAGTCGACACAAGACCGCACGTGAGCGCACCACGTGACGTCACTACAAACGTACCATATTCGTTGTGTCTTAACGCTATAGGCGAAGCTGAGAGTACGCGGCCGGTCACACTAAAAAAGCACGATATATAGTCAGCTTCCATTAATATTTGTTGACATAGCCACCGAAGCACGTCAGGACTTTTTGGCCGACAGCACGGCAAAACAATAACCGGAACGATCCTCGTTGACTGTATGCCCTGGAAACAAGGAAGAAAACCATTTACCTTGGGTGAGCGAAGCACCCGACGACCGTCGATCTCTGACGCCGTTGAGACAATGTCGTACGTTACACTCGGAAGCTTCATGGCGTACGATAATATACATTCGAGCGCGATTTGAAAGTTATCGCGCGAGCGTCGACTAAGAACTACGACACAACAGCGCCACGGCCCAGAATCCTCTTTCGAGGAGAGGGAGGTATCAGACAAGCTTCACTACCTCTCTTTGCTGTTCCTTAAGCAGCGATCACTCCCGCCTGAGGAAGGCCCATTTTCATCTTTTTTTTTTTTCATAATGACAACGCGATATATTTTGTTCAACTTAGCAAGCCGTTGAAACGAAGTAGTAGCAAGCACCAGCTTTACCAGATCTTTCCCAAAAATTGTGTTACCGTCCCCGAAGACAAGAGCCGACGAAGGATATACCTGATCGCAACGAATCGAAAGCTCCAAATAGAGAATTTGTCGTAGGGGCGATTGTTGTAGCATGCAACAGCCAACGAGGGCTAGAAGGATATGTAATCTTGATATTCACTCTTCCGGAACGTGCCGCTAGGTTCTGGGACGCTAGGCCGGTCGACGCTCGCGCGATAACCTTCTTATCGCGCTCGACTGTACGGGCCATAGCCTGTAGCGCCGTGTGCAAGCCGCGTCACGGTTCACCGAAAAATCGACCATCACATCTTGCAAAGGCTCCGGTGGCACGGGCAGTGGGCCGGTTATGAGGGAGCATGTGCAGACAGTCGTGCGAGGCGTGGTAACGAAACCGTTGAGGGGCGGGCTCTGTACGTTTGCGTCAGGCTCAAAGATAAAAAATGACGGCTCTTCGTAGAAGACGAGACCGAACAGGAAGGAGCACGCAGGTAGACACGCACGTATAAGCTCTGAGTAAGCATGTGGGCAGGGACGTGTTGTACATTCCGACAAAGAAAAAAAAATAGCGTCCGGAGGAACGCGCCTCCCACATCCGATAGGTAACCGATAGCGTCTGGCTCGCTGCTGATCCTGTTGCTAACGTATTAATATCTGACTATAGAATGGCTTGTCATCACAGACGCCCTAACAGTGAGTTCAGCAGTAGTAAGAAAGCACAAAAGCTGTGCCTCTGCCAGTTAATGCAAATAGCCTATCGTGCTGGCAATCGTGTTGTGCCACCAAGTTATATTGTTATATTGTTTTAATTGCATGAGATTTTACGTTACGAAACCACGATATGATCACGAAAGCCGCCGTAATGGATGGCTCCGGAATTTTCGACCACACTGGGTTCTTTAAACGGGCGATGTGTAGCTTCCAGCGTGCCCGTCGGAACGAGAGAAGACAGAGAGTACCCGAAGCGCACTTCGCTCGTTCTGGAGCGATTCCAGAAAATTTTGCGGCAATTGACTCGCAAGGCAATAAACTGCGATACCGAAGTCATTCGCTGGTTACTTGGCAAAGTGGCTCATGACCCCTTTAGCGTGCGCCAAAATCTAAGCACACGGTCCACTGGCATCAGCCTCTATCGAAATGCGGCCGCCGCGGCCTGGATTCGATCCCGAGACCTTCGAGCCGGCAGTGAAGCGCCATAACCAGTAGACCACCCACGGCCAGTTCCCCAAATTCATGAATACTTCTAAGGTGTTTCAAAAGAAACAGTCCACAAAAACTAATTATCAACATAATATTGATAAATAAAAATTCGAACGGCCTTGAACACAACCGGAAATCTACCGAAAACGGGTTCGCATAGTATGGCATGCAGCAAATCACTATTCCCTTTTCGGTAGCAGTCTTTTGAGATTTAGGATCCTGAGCAAGAAACGATGAAACCCAATGGCGTCTGAACAATGACGCCTGTTGCGGTAATTATTGCTTTAATACGGGTAAGGAACTGAAGATTGCTTGCTCCTTCAGCAATCTGCAGCACTCCTTCAGCAATCTTCAGCAATCTTCGGATTGCTGAAGATTGCTTGCTCCTGTATCTTTTTTTGTTGTAGAAGAAGTGACGCTCTGAAAAAGCGCCAAAGCCACGACATGACTTCGAGGCACGTCGTAGGGGAGGACTCCGTAAATTCCAAAAATCGGCTGTTCTCTTGCGTGCACATACATCGCAATACACACTGGCCTCTAGCATTTCGCCGGCATCAAAATGCGACCGCCGCGGCCGGGTTCGAACCCGCGACTTTCGGGTCAACAGTGGAGCAATGGAACCACTGTTCCACTGAGGCGGATGCTACCGAGAAAGGCAGCCAACGAGCAAGTCAGTGCTGAGCACAAAATCATTCATTTATTTTTGATTCCTTACAGGTCCTATTAAAAGCATTGCGTAAGCGGTGGGCTAGTGCAAGAAAGGGTGGTATTACACAGTGCACGAGCACATAAGCAGATGCAACGATTACATACGTGCTCGTATAAAAGCGTCACTTTCTGAAAAGGTCTGAGGCAGCTAAAATTAACACCCCTTCGCTGCCTAGGGGATACACAAGTTTTCAGCATCCTTTTTTATTGCGTAAATGTTCTAATTTTGGCCGTCAAGATAGAGTTTTTCTTGGTGGAGTGCTAAAAACAGTTTACCATGTCACAAAACACAATTACCATGCCAGAAGCGAGATTGGGCTTACAGCATGGAATGGAGCCCAGGAGTGACTTTAACGACATCACTTACAGAACGTAAGGGCCTCCTGTAAGGAGAACGAACTGATTTGTAAGGTTTAATGATCAAGCACTCAAGATTCGTCGATTAAACTGCGAGCACCACACCATCAATATCGCCACAACCAGAACGACACAGCTCGCAACTTGTAACATGGCGTGCTGAATAAACAAACTGTCCAGGTCAAATTCGAAAGTCCCGGCTGTATCGTCATACCTACATTCGGCATCAATCGGCGGGATCAATTTTCCCTCCTGAATGGCGAGGAATAACCTTCTAAGTGGTCGGTACGCAGGCAGAGACTTGCGGACTCGCAACCCGCTGAGAAGTACCTTGAAGTGCTGTCTGAACTCCCGAACCTCTGGAAACCTCTCGCGCAAGTCGCAGGGTTCCTCAAGCATCGCGAAACACACTCTGTCGCGTCGCAAAGCGCAGGCGAGGCAGTCCGGGAAGCTGAACGTGCTCAGTTTCTCAATATCATGGTGCTGGAACGCAGCTCGAAGCTTGCGCATTAGCGGCGCCTGTACCGCATATTGCTCCTCAACGGTGAGGTGGCCCCAGGCTGCCGAGTTCACTTTCGCACAGGGCGCCACCTCGCGTCTGTCGAGGGCGTCTTTCAACTCCTCAAGCGTGGCGACGCGCTCAGCGGAACGTCTGAGGGTCACGATCGCTGCGGAGGTAGGCTGAAAGGGGCAGTATGGACAAGAACCACAGCCCCAGCAACACCCTGTGACCGAACACGCCGCGCCTCGTTCGAGTTACGGGAACGGTCGCCGAAGTCGCCAGTACGGCAGCCAGGAGGAGGGTCACCGTACCGGTGGTTCCGTGAGCACTGGGACGTGGTCCTTCGGTAACGAGCACTTGCGCTACGGCGACGAAGACCAGGAGCGTCAGCGTGGCTACTACAAGTCTCCAGGACTCGCGGCCGACCTCCGAGAGCTCGATGGTTCGGTGGGCGCTCTTGCGAGAGAAGAAGGTTTCGTGGTCGATAACCGTAAAAGGGAAGTCGAAGACGAAGAAGTCGTGGTCGTAAATGAGAGCGATGATGTACGCTACGTCCCACTTGTGAGAGACCGTACCGAGCACCATGTTTTTGATAGACATCAACTTTAAATCTAGGGAAACGTTGCAGTTATCCTTCAGTAGGCGAAAAATATTCCACGCTAACGCATGGTGGCAAAAGTCTTGGTGGTCATCCCCGTAAAAGTTGGCCCTAGCGCACGCTACCGTCAGTCTCTGGCCGCTGAGCCGCTTCGATTCCACTGGGTGGTATTTTGCATCCTGGAGCGCCGTCAGTCTCTGGCCGCTGAGCCGCTTCGATTCCACTGGGTGGTATTTTGCATCCTGGAGCGAAGCTCTACATGTATGATTAGGGGCAGCGGTTGATGCAGCGGGCGACAGAGCTTCGCCTGCTGCGGTGTCATTCAGGACGACTAGGCGGATTGACTGGCATGGTAAGAGGTGCGGCCAGGAAACCATTTCGTGCGACGGTGTCTCGGAGTTGGGTCGAAGGAACAACCAGGAAACACAGAAACGACTGAGATTTGCGGCGCTCACGAGCTTCGGCACGTCATCGATAGGTGTGCTGGTATCTGCGCCGACCAACAAGGATTTCTTGCCTTGTTTCCAGTTTCTGATGACGTGCGAAAGGAGCAGTCTGTCCGGGACGCGCCACGTCGTTATCGCCTTGTCGACGAGTCGAGCGAAGAGAGTGTGTCCTTCGTTCGATGGCTTTTGCTCGAAGGATACGATGATTACGTCCGTATCTCTGGTCGACAGCGATGACAGGCCTAATCGCTGCTGCTCCTCGCGCGAAACTCCGACGGCAGCTGCGAAGCAGACGAGAAGAATGGGTATGATTGTCGCAGGCGCTGCTGAACGTAATGCCGCAGCTGCCATTTGAGTGAACCACCGCTGCGGTGGCGTATGCTTGCGCTATGCGTCACTTTTATGCAGTCACGTGACACGAAGGATATTTCTCCTGATTCGCCAGCCGGAATTGCGACGTCTCTTGTTTGTTGGCGTTGACTCTAACACCTGGAACAACCTGTTTCGAAGTGCAGGTGCCAAAGCGCTGTGCTCGTGCGGGATGAAGCTTTCCTCTGTTCCGAGCCCTTGAACGAGGGAGGGGAACTATGTTCTAATTGAGTTCCTTTCCAATTCATTCACGCATTGGCTGCACCTGAAATGAACGCGGTAGCTCCGAGTCATCATCTGTTGCCGGTCTCACACTAGGGCTGCCGTTAAAAAGCGCTAAAGTAAAAAAAAATAAGATAATGATAACGCTGACGATGCGACTTTCATGTTTTCATAATGGTATAACAACGAGAACAGTAGTTTAGCTTTTTTTTGTATGTCAAGTGTCAGCAGGCTACATCGACGTTCAATCTATCTTTTGACACGCTACGCGTAATCTAGCTTTTTTTTTTGTATGTCAACTGTCAGCAGGCTACTTCGACGTTCAATCTATCTTTTGACACGCTACGCGCACAATGGTGCATAAACACAATTACCGGTAAGGGATGTCATAAGAGCACGCGTATTATTGGAACACCAACTAAAGTGCCAGGCAGTCTAATTTCACGCCCGAAGACCACGTAATAGCGCATAAACATACTTAGCCGCGACACTGTAACCATGACAACGACTTAGAATTACAAAACAGGCGGAGTATGGTCGATGGTTCTTCATTACGTCGCGCGGTGTTGTTGGACACACCTCTGCTTGAGTTCTCATCAGTAAGCCAGATAAATTCACACAGTATGCTGTTGCCATTGGCGTGCACAGGGTTATCTACTAGTGGGGGGTGGGGGTCGAGCCGAAATAAAGCGCAGCACCCTCTCTTCGCTCCACCACTCGCTTAGGCCGATAACGAAAGAAAACAAGCTTCTAAATGGATACAAAAGTCAAAACGAAACTATGAAGTGCTTCTCACAACGGCCTGCCTTTTTTTCCGACTTTCCGTGGTTAAATGTGGCAAGTACACAGTCATTAGAATGCGATGCCATGTATTGCCTCCGCCATTATCATAAAAAAACATGGTTGATCCCTCTGTCATAGGAATCAATATAACACGAAAGTAAAACGTGTCTCCGCAGAAGTAGTGGAATGCTTATTATACACGAGAATTTGCACAATGTCTATTGGTGTTGGGCAGTTATAGCACCGCTTGATGCGGAGGCACCCGCGTTGAAGCCTGGTGGCACATCTCCACCCCGACTACTAACGTCCATGAACATGATTAAACCTTTGTGGTAGCTGTAGTACTTAATATACACATGGACACATGATATGGCGAATACCGCGCATATGGGTAACGGCTACAACACGTACATACTAAAAACTAACTCGACGTGCACTCTTTCAAAGCGTCGTAACTTAAGGAGAGAAACGGCAAGATGTGCGCTCACTAGTAGTCGGTGCCAGTGCACTCGAAGCTGTAGACGATGGAGAAACTCCATTAGTCCATTTGGAAGCGGCCCTACGATGGCGAGGAGGCGTCACACGCGGACGCGAAAGGCGAATCGCGCAACTGCGTCGTCGCCGAATAGAATCACCGTTGACGCCCGATTTCATCGCGCAGAGTTTTCTACAATATTGCAGCGAAAGCCTCCGCCGCGCTGAGACTACCGAAATGCTCGCAGTCGACGCTCGTTTGTGTCATGGTGCTTTATTCGTGGCCTCCGAGATTGGCTCCAGCAACGCGCCGTTGCTAGTGTTGCTGAGGCCATTCCATTCGCACGGGGAGAGCGTAATCAGAGCAAGCGATGTGACAGGCAGAAGAGCGTTGGTTATTGGACGCTGAGCTTGGGCTAAGGTCGTCATCTCGCAGAATGTTAAAGAGTTAACAGAAAGATCACAACGTGACCGGCTATAAACGCGACGCGAAAACTCGACGCGCGTCATGTCTCCCCTCTGGTCTGGTCGTGATTTCTCGCGGTTCGAGGGGAGAACATGGTGTGACAACCAGGCGAGCGTCGCAGAGCTATCTTTCTAATATGGGTGGATGCTATGAGCGAGGCTTAGGCTAAAGCCGCGACCTCGCAGTATGTTAAGGCGTTTAGAAAATTACACTTGTTTTGGAAACGCACCAAACGGCACTGCCGTAGCAACGGTGCAACATCGCGTTACCGGAGCGAATCACGGAGGCCACGCATTACTTCGCCCTACTGCTCCCAGATGGCGACACCACCACGCTAACCAAGAGCATTGGGAGAGGAAAGTGTGAGAGATAAAAGACGTGTTCGTGACGCCTCCTGCATGTGTGGCCGTGGCACAGTGTTTTGGGCGTCACTCGCCTATCGTCGCGGTCCGAGAAGTCGTGGGTTCAACTCCCGTTTACGGAACTTTTTTCTTTGCCATCTGACCGTATGCATTTGGTGACCTATTTCCGTCACAGAAATACGTCATAAATGTCTTGGTGGAACCTGGCATAAAACACTTCCGTGTTGGAACACGGCATCCTGCACATTAAACAATGACGGCACAAGTCCAACTGAGTAATGGCATGGGACAGACCTGGCACTCCTCTTAGATGTCTAGGAGGGGGCGGCTGCTCCCCTTGTCTCTCCTCTGCGGATATGGGCGTTGCGATCTTTCACTTATCACGAAAATGGCTTTTAGATGTGAAGCATCTTATAGCGGAGTTCAATCCGGTGGTGGTGGTGTTCGGCGTGACCACCCTTAGTGCGCACGCGCAAGCCCTCTCCACATACCTCCTCTCCCTCTCCACTCCCCTATCCCCTCCCCCTCTCCCCTTACTATTTCCCCCTTTCTCCCCGCCCTTTCCTCCTTCCCCCTCTCCCCTTACCCACCCCTCTCCCCTCCCCTCTCCACTCCCCCTCTGAAAGCGGGCTCTACATGCCGAAACGCTGCTTCGCATCGCCTCATGGTCCCCTTTAGCGGGAGATGGTGTGATTTTTGACGTGTGTTTTTTCCCTGGATTCAATTCTCGGTTTATGAAAGCTTTGCTTCACGTGCGCCCATCCACTCATTTCGCGACTTTGCCTAACCCAGTTCCTTCGCGTTATTTCCTTAATTTGCTCGAATCATCCCGTACGTACGTGGTTTTAAAGGACTAATAATATATCCCAATATTTCAACGGTTTCTTAGCGCTGATGTCGGTAGTCTGCACTTAATGACGATGGACGAAATGTTCTGCGAGATTTGGGTCACAGATTTCGCATGTGTTCGCACCTGGTGTCTGCTCAAGGGGCCACGGCGCGCAGCCCGCGTACACAGTGATGAAAATGATGGTACAGGAGACGGCGGCCTGAGGTTTGTCATTAAATTTATTTCAGCATCAACAACTTCGAACAAGTGGCAGCCTAGGCTCGACCATGCGTCGAAACTATGTACATGCGGTCAGTGCTTTGTTACCAAATAGAAAAAAGACCATCCTTCTTCTCCGCTGGCTGACAAATTGCGCTTCAACCAACACCCGGTCAATGCTGGACCAACACTGGACCTTCGCTCCTTGAAAAAACTACAAGCGCAATCACTCTAAACAGCACAAAATACAGCAAGCACAGTCGAGAGCCAATCGCATCGACGTAATGCAGTCATTCGTCGAGCGCACAAATAAGCGATGAAGGAGAAAAACGCGTCACAGAGTGGCTCAACAACAGGAAGAGAAAAGAAGCAGCCATCGTAGCTGTACACGGAATTTTCCGTTAATTGCCCCTAACAGATTACTAACAGCTACGAAAATGCCCGCTGACAGTACTTTTTTTTCCTCTCCGGAAAACCAGCATGCATCATACGTTAGAGCTAGCACAGGCTGCTCGATCTCATAACGCCGATAATCAGTGCAAGCGCAAAAAACTGCGACAGGTAAATAATAGCCAAGGAATCGTCGATAGGAGTCTCATTGCAAATCGCATGTCAAACTGGCTGTTGGCTGTGGTAGCAAAAAGGAGCGTTCGAAATGTATTTTTTAGAATAGCAGACACATGAGCCTGATTCATTACAACTTCTAAGGAAATGCGTGCACGTTACACGTTCGTAATTCAACTACACCGGTTCTACCTGCACAACTAACCTTAAAAGAAAAAAAATGACTATGATTCATATAGCCATGCACCTAACAACACTGATGCATTTCTCTTCACAGCTTTAACCCAGCACAGTGACATATTTGAAGGCATGGTGTGACTTGGCTCTAGTTCCATTCAATCCTAGGTGGCAAAGTTTATCTAAGCTTACCGACACCAACATACGTTTGTAGATAGCCATACTAAGTTTCAATCGATACTCATCCGGTATGTACGGCCCCGCAATTGAGGGCTCAAAGGCGTTAGAAGCGGAAACCCACCCGCTGCGCTATTAGGAATCGATCATTAACCAAGTCACAGCACTTACAGCACAAGACATCGGCTAGCCTTTGTTCGTCTGCCAACTAAGAACGAAATGAGCTCATGGTGCTTGGTTGTAAAGCACATGGTAAACTGCGACGCAAGCTCGTCACGCTTAGGATTCCTTCGACCATTTTACAAGCCTTATTGCAGGCGCCCAGCAGACAGTTGCCGGCGGACCGAATATGTAGCGTTAAAGTGTGAGACAACGATAGGGAAGGTCTCGCCAAATAGTATTCGAATAATGGTCAAAGCAATCTTGTAGTACACGTGAACTGGGAGAACAACGTAGGAGACAGGATACATGGTCGAATGATTTGGAGGTCAGCACGGTCAAACATTAGCCGAGCCGCCACTGACAGTTTCTTAGGCAAGGGTTTGCTCGGTAGCAGGACTGTGTACGCGTCCGCACTTCAGGTCTCAGAGTTAGGCATAGAACTAGCGATGAATACTGAATGGCTGAAAGCATCACACACATTGTCTCACAAGACGTTGTTCACCTAACTAAAAGGTCAGAGGAATATTGAGTGCAGTCAAAGTCATTGCTTCAGTCGCAAGTAAACGGTCAGTACCAGCAATGCGATCTCAACGCCTTCACAAGACTACATAACTACGCTGCGAAGCAGTAGTTTACATTCAATAAAGAGAACAGAGCGACCGTTAATGGGCCGTGAACAAGACATTTCAGTTTTTTTTTCTTGACATACATACAAGTCACAGCAAAGTTGTGGTTGGGGCCGAACCACAGCGAAAGTCTGGATGCCATTAGTGTAGCTTGCACTGCTAGTAACACTCGGTAAAAGTGAGCACAAACACTGACCTGTAAAAGAACAAATACACCTGCCAACGTTGGCCCAACATTGGCCAGCACTGGCATCAGCACTGTAGTCTGTGCAGGGCCGACCGAGCCCTTATGCCTTAAGACCAGTAATATCGCGAGTGTTCGTGTGTGTGTGCTCTTTTTTTTTGCAACTTTTTTTTCTGCGCCACAGCATTAGTACACGGATTCTTTTTTTCCAAAAGAGAAGATTGCCGCAGCGTAAAAAGCAACGGCGTAAGCAGTGCTACAGAACATGGCACACCACATACCATTATCTGGCCTGGTCGTCTTGTGGCAAGTACATCACCGAAGCGGGAAGAAACACCGTGTTATCAACGTCATCGCAATGCAGCCAGGCTTTCTAACTGCCGGTTTGGTATAAGGTTCGGTGCAGAAGTGTTGCAGCAGTCGCTAATACAGAAAGGCCTATTGTTACATTCGTACAGTTCACTGAAAACTATAAACTAATGGTTAGCAAGGAGTGGGGCAAAGTGTGGAGTCGACCTGCACTGCGCGTATTCGAGTGGAGTTAAGCAGGGAAGATTTGTCGCATGTTAGCGTATCCTAATGCCGCGTAAAATCAGAAACGATGGCGTAATACGCCTTCGGTCACTAAGTCGCGTCTGAACTTGCATTCCCACTGAAACGTCATCGTGACGTGGGACAGCTTGAGTCCTGCCTGTGTGATGTTCAAAACATTTGTGGACAGTACGACCGTGTACATACCGCGGAACGTCTGTCACGGAAACATCGAAACATAGAACCGCACTTACGACCTCAAAGCGGACGTGCTGATTATGCACCTCCGACGTAGAGTATGGAAATGCGTCGCTTACGCTACACGGAGCAGCCGGTGGAGGGTGTCACGCGTGGTTACCATTTCGAGAACTCAGGCGGCGGGAACACCGCGACCAGACCAGAGTTGGGTTGTGCGATGCGCCTTTGCCTGGACTAAAAAGCGGACCCCCTCGTTCAGAGCCCCTAGGAAAAAACGCCTGCGAAAGCACTACGGTGAAGTGTTCTAAAAAGCCGTCTACGAAACACCTTCGTTCTCTCTTTCTTTTTTTCGGACCTGTGACGTGCGGAAAGATGGCGCCACGGTTATGACGTCACAGGACACTTTAGCGCTTCCGCGCGCCCGCGCCGCTTTTTAGATTAAGGTGGATACGCGCTGTAATAAACTACGTGCATTCACCGGCTACACATACAGTTTCATTTGTGAGATGAAAGCGTTTACTTCCCTCGAAGGGCGCCTAAATACGTTAAGTTCGCATTGCAGGACATTGTGAGATCCTAAAGTTATTTGTGTCACGCGCTATCTATACTCTTAATCATGTCCTGGTTAAATGCTGGCTATATCCAGGAAACCAGACGAAAATTGTCCGGTTTCCTGGCTATATCTAACACTTTAAGCGGGACCTGATTAAGAGTGTAGGTGTGAATCAAAAAGAAGCAACCAGAATCTGCGGGAAGTATTTGGAAGTGGTCATTTGCCATGGCGTTGAACAGATCACCGAATATGAGCATCTCACTATCCACAAAACCGTTCTCACTGAAACGGTTCGTTGAGTGTGTTATGACGTCCATATCACGCGAATCGGGGTTACTGCAATTTTTGCAGGGTCGCATTGACGCTTATAGCTCCATAACTGAGAGTTAAGGAGGCACAAGTGCACCACAAGTGCGAGTTTTTTTCTTGACTTTTTTTTTGCGCGCGGCCCGTGTGCGCTTGCTTCGGCAATTAAACTTGCTGCCACTGTGTCATTGGAATTAAACAACAATAAGGCAGCAGACTCAGTGCATATATTTCCATAACGACTAACAACATGTAGCGCAGTTGTGCAGTGGTACAGCATCTTTCTGGGGCAGGAAACGATTAGTGTGTTCAATCGTAAGACAGAGCAATTTTACTGTTCCTCGCGTGGTCCGTACGCAAGTTGAGATATCGCGATTAGTACGCACCATTACCGCTTCGACGTTAAGACTTTGGACCTTCAGACTTACGTGCAATGTACAGGCGGATGCCTCCAAGACATTAAAAAAAAAAGGCATAACCGGGTTCCATCGAGCAGCAGTGTTGACAAATATACCATAGAAGCAAACATGACATAGTACACGGGTCACAAATTCGGGGTTAATTCCCACCACAAAGCGTCACTATTAAGACTAAGTCACACAAGAGCGCTACACTCAGCTTTACACAGGCGCCAAGGTGCGAATAACACGGAACAAACAATGTTTGAGCTGGTGTCACAGAAGAAGGAGCACAGTGCAAATAATTGTGATGTATCGCAGGGTGTGACTTTCTGGTCACACTTACCAAAAAAGCATGCCATTGATGTAGCAGACTCACCGGGTGCAAAGAACTAACGCCTGAGGCGAATAATGAGGCAAACACGTACGGGGAATTAGTTCCTACCAAAGTGGCTAGTAGTAGCGTCCTGTGAAAGTGGCTAGCGGTAGGAGAGATCGTAATCGATAACTCTATTGGCACAAGAAAGACTGAACTTCGATATTGGTCCTACACGCGAGTCATAGTCATATGCTGTCTGTTTTAGAGGCGCAGTAGTTTCAAGTGCGCAACAAAGTCTTCAGAAGATGCAAAGAAAAAGAGGCTTTAATTCAGGTTTCTCGGACCTCAAATACAGGGTACACTTAATAAGGCAATGAAAAATTTCGGGGTTTGCGAGTTTGCCCATCTTCGCAGTGCACAAATGCATACTGTTCTACCACTGATGCCTGCACGGATTTATTCATCGGCGCCCCGGGTATCAATATTCTTCCTAGGGTTTTATGTAATCATGATTGTTTCTTTCTCAAAGAGGTTTACCATAGTTATGCATTAGTTTTCGCGCTGCAATATCTTCATGTAGAACACTGCTATAGAATACAATATTTAGAAGATCACTGCAGTTCTTAAAGTCCTTAACTGCATTACAAACTCTTGTACGTACGTTTCTTGAGAACGCCGCTAAAACAAGGTAAAAAAAAAGTTTCTCGTTGCAGCAACAACCCCGCACAGTACCTTCAAATGAATATCGAGGTTGCCTGACTACTTTTTACCGTTTCTTTGGCAATAGTTTTGTCAACCTAACTATGTAAAGAGCGAGAGTGATGGATATAATGAGCGGGAAGTAATTAGTGTTATGAGTGCAACGTTCACTCGCATTTTCCCTTTCTCGAATAAATTGGCAATGCTGTTGCGACAAACACGTTTGGCGACCTTGTGCCTAAGATCATGCAGAGAATCAAACAGGCTGGGCACTAGTGAGACAGCCTAGATAATGTGCTTGCAAATGTGCGATGACATTCGCGTAAGCATTCACCCTTTGCTTTGTCGAAAAATCATTATCGCCATGTCTAGGTCTGAAATTCAGGAGATATCTCGAAAAGAGCGAAACTGCATGGACATTTAACCCCGTATTGTTGCTTCCGAGTTCGATATAATAGGCTCGCAAACAGCAAGCCATTGACAGCTCACATAAGTATATACCAGTATTTTGATAGGTGAAGAGTAGAAGTGCCATGCGACTTTTTCTCTTTATTTTGATTGTTAGTCTTATGTGCAGCGACAACGTGCGCAACTTTGACTCATACCTGACGAAAGTATACCTCACGAAACCTCATGCGTTTCTCGAGTACTATTAAGGAACATTCTGTAGTTCTGTGATGCGGCTAGTGTTCGTTATCACAAGCAATGGTCTTTCCACTGAGCTATGCAATGAGTGTTTATTCGGAACCAAGCACACGGACCTTCAGCTTTGAAAAGCCTTACAAGAATCCACCTTACGGTTCCCACGTCCAACAAGAACTACAAACAGTTTCAAGTGAACACTTGTTTCGCCGTACTTTCTTTTTTGAAAAGTAAAAAAAAAAAACACGAAGCGATCTTTTGCTAACCACCCCTCACAGGCGGGATTCGCATACCTCGCAAAGTGCCCCTGCATAGCCGCTGCCAAACGCCCGTCACACTCCACGTCTTAGCCGCTAAAGCAAGCACCAGCGTTGCGTCGCAAAATGAACGCTTCGCGCAGGAATATTGTGTACAGGCTCAGCAGAGGGACCGTCTTAGAAAGTGCATAGTAAAACTTCGTAGAGCAATTGGTGCTGGCGTTCATCTGCGGTGTTGGCCCAGTTATTGACCTTCCCAATATATATATATATGTGTATATATATATTCTCTCTCTCACATTCAGGGCGTGCCGGTCACTGCCGACTGACTGGCTTTTCACTTTCAGGACGTAGCGGAGTGCTCCGGCTGGAACATGACAGCACAAGTAGATGTGATATACGTTAGTGCTTGTGATGCCGATTGTTGAATGACTCTTGTAGTACCGCGGTAATATGGTTCGAAATTTCGTAACTGAGCCATGTTCCTGTCAAGATAATGGAAAAAGAGCATCAATGCCTCCTCTTAAGTGTGTCTCAGTACAAGGCGCTTTAGTTCAGTTCTTTATTAGAATTATTACTTTCACGAAGGCTGTCGCATCTTATTCATATAATATTTAAAAGTATATTCGACGAAGCTGCTTTTCATTAAACCTTGAGTTAGCAAAACTAGCAGGTGTAGGATATCCACAGGAGACATACATATTGAATATTGATGCTCGTGGCGTTATAGTCATTGTATGGCACTGTTTCAGTAAGACTCTCTAAGACATAGTTTATAAACATAATATACTAAAAAATATTGAGCCATATTGCATCAAAATAAAAGAAGCGCTTAAAGCAAAGGAGGACTGTTTTTTTCTTGTCAGTGTCCATCAACGTCGAAACAGGAAACGCGTTGTTTCAAAGTTCAATGACTCTGATGCAGCCTTGGTCCTGTTATTGAATGAATCTGCGTCAAAAACCCACCACGTTAAAGTGGTGCGGCTGAAATTGGTTAGCGGCCATTTCTCTAATCCGCACAGTAAGTAATCTTCATCCTGAAGATTCGATCACCGGGAGAGTCAACACAGAGAGTTCCGGCAGCCCTGACACCAACACAACCGTATTGCTTGTTTTTTTTTTAACAGGTGTCGCTAAAGAAGATACATTCGTGAACGTGTATTTTGTGTATACGCGTCTATATATATAGATTGTGTATAGTTTTTATATGTATATATATTTATAGATATATATGAATGTGAATTCTTCCGGTATAGGTGTACGAAAAGTCACAAAATACTACAGCATCTGCGTCGACTCCCATCAACTGCTTTCGTATAAAGCCATTTCACATTCCCCACTACAGGTGGCAGAAGGTTTCTCGTGCTCAGTTGTTCGAACTCAACGACGTTGACATCAGTGATGAGTGGTCTGTGAAACGTTATCGAGAAACCCAAAAAATGGTGACACCGCGAGTTTCAGCGCACCATGTTCCTTAAAGTGCGTTTCCTCCGAGGAAACTGACTTATAAAACTACAACAACGAATGCGCAAACAGTTCGTACCAAGCTTCGCCATTAGGTAACTGGATAAGGTAACTGAAAGCTCAGTGATATCTCCGAAGCGCGCGTGCAAGGGGTTACAGATTTTTAACCCGCACCGACAACGTAAGTCACGAATGCCTTTTAAGAGTCGACGAAAACGGTATTGCGGAGAAGACGTGATTGGACTGTTTTCAACATTAAAGTTGCCAATCCAAACTTTCAGTAAAGTTTTTCGCGAGGATTTTTTTTTCTATAGAACCGTGGTTCTAGTACGAAATTTGCTAGGAAGCCTGATGAAAATTGGAGCTTACTTCGAGACCTAAACACTTAAAGATTATAATTGCTAAAATGGCGCTTCCTCAAGTGGTACAACAATTTGGACTCCAGTGTTTCGCCACTTTACACAGCGAAGTGACTTTCAGTGCGCGACATGCCCGTAAAGACCACTACAGGCTATGGACAAATGAAACGCCAACAAGAAATTTTGAAGCGGAATATTATTCGCGAAGGAAAAAGTGGAGAGCACTATCTGCGACCGCTAATTATGTGGTTGCACCAAAGATGGTATAAGTCTCAAGACAAAACCGAAATAACGCTCTCATAAACGCGTACCGGAGGAAGCGAGAACGACGGGACACATTTTAGCAAAGTCTAACTTGTTCTTATCACAATTTTCCACGAGTGTGCACGCATTGGCGCAGATATACAATCCGTGCCGAACGTTTTCAACCGAGTCACAGTTCGCACGAGAAACCTTCTTGCAGCATTGTCAAAACACCAGCCAGGAGCGAATACGCACAGGGAAACGGTTAACTTGTGAGGGAGCAGTTCTTAGATATTTTGATTTGTCCTATCCCGACAATGAACAACCGGCGACATTTGTCCGGACTTTGCCCACGAGCATTATTTGTGCTCGTGTTCGTCGCAGGTGTTCTTTTGGTACGAGCACAATAGACGTCATGTGACTTTTCTTTTTTTTTTTTGTCGACGTGGAAAGTGCATACGCCCTGGCTATCACACTCGCGTCTGATGCGCGTCGAAAATAACGAACAAAGCGCGTTAGCTGGCCGAAGGTGTGCGATGCATAACGTCCCAGAGAACCACTTCCGTACCTGCAAACTTCTTTCGACGCGATGAGCGAATGGCGATGTTAAATTCGACGACACCCCTGTAAATAACAGCACATCAGCGCGCTAGGTTCATTGCCTTCTGCGTAAACTTTGATAAGAGATGAACGCGTTCAGTTTCCCTGCCTTTCAGGTATTTTTAGGGGCATATTTTTAGAAAGATTCGGTCATGGAACAGATCAAACAGCTTAAACCAATCGGGTCTTGAACAGTGCATTCAGGATAGCAGGCTGCTCCGCTTTGTGTATTCTTTTTGCTGGGAGGGTAACGAAGCGACGTCATTACCGCAAAAGAGAAGCATGGCAACGCTTTGCAGACTACGCTGCTATTGAAGTATTAAAACGATGCCAGGTTACCACGACGATATTGCGAAAACATGAGTAGCGTCTCATTTGTCTTTTCCTGAGAAATACAAGGTCCCTTAGGCGTAACTCACTGATAACATAGGTCCCCTAATGCCAACTCTCTCGACCCTTAACTACGCTGCCTAGTGTAATGGTCTGGGTTGAAACAAAGGGACACGGTAATTACGGCCAGGGAGAGATGCGGGCTGTACAGAGTGGTCAACACGCGAGAAGGAATCAGAAGCCTAACTTGCAATATCATGTGCAGGACTAACGGGACCTTCCAAGGAACCATCTTCGCTGAGCGTTGGGACGAAAGTATAGGGTGAAACCTAGCGCAGCAAGCTTACAAGGATAAAGTACAGACTCAAGCGTGAATCAAATGGTCATCGAGGAGCCTTCGTGCAGAACGTATGTGGTTATCTGGGGGGGTCTCGTGAGCGTTCGAGCATATAGGACAGAAGCTAGCTGGACTAGACATTGATGTGTTTACCCGCTGGTCTACGGAATGGCGTGGTGCCTACAAACAAATACATGATCTTGTTGCGAGAAAAGGCGTTCGCCCTGTTGCTTCTTTTTTTCACATTCGCTCCAAGAAGGAAAAAAAATGGCGACAACGGTAACACCAGCGAGGCGGCTCCTCTAAAAAGCATCTCCTAAAACGAGCGTTCGGCATCGACGCCGTGGACCTTGCGCAAAATACGAGTCAACTTTCGGTAACACGTGGTACTCTATAGTATATAGAATGTACAGTATCGGCAGGCCATCCGACACGGGGATGAAATCCGGCACTTCTCTAAACATTTGCATCGAGTCCTACACGACTGACCTGAGGGGGACGACTATACGATAACAATGAACAGCGGCTGAACACGGCGCCAAGAAAGGGACGCCGATTCAAGTACGTTGAACATAGAACCGTCCCAACTCTCGCCCATTCGAATGGAGGCAGCGTCTGTTCGACGAATTTGCGGGCGCACTGAAGTCAGAGCTGGCGGGAGGTGTTCAACGGAGTCGGGCTGTACCCTCCAACATGGGATGGTCCCATAGAATGCACGTGGATTCTTGTCCCCTTAAAACGAATTTTGTTTTTTTTTTTTGTATTTGTGGAGGGCGAAAACGTTAGCCAGCATAGTGAGCACTGTAGACTGTGCAGTCGAATAACTAAAACTGGAGCTCCCGAGCAGTGCGTATGTCTGATGAGCTGTGATGTACACCTTTTTCGTTGCCAGTGGGAGCGCAATGCCATGTACAAAATAAGGGAACAGCTATGCACGTGGCTTTCAGCTTTTTATGTTACCTCGTTATCCTTAATTTGTGGCGCTTTCAACGCTTCGCGGCGCCTGTACTGTATTCCGTATATGAAATTTTCTGGTCCATCTGGACAATTGAATAGAATAAACATGGCCAGATCACTAGCGAAAAGTACAGGATAGTTCCAAACGTGCAGCACAAGCCGGATATGCTGACGTCCCTAAGATATCATGTGACCACACTGAACTCCGTGATTCGAAGCCAGCAGCCTCCAGGCTATAAATGTGTCCTAGTTTCTTGGCAACGTTGGGACTTTGCGCTGATAATATTAGGGTGTTGTTCTTGCACTTTGCCACTGTCATTACTTTGCTGTTTTGTTACAGAATCTACTCTCCTCCTTTATTATTTCACACCCCATATCCCTTTCCCAAGTACAGGGTAGCCAACCGGAGGTTTCCTCTGTTTAACCTCCCTGTCTTTCCTTTACCCTTATTCAACTCTCCTAGCAACGGGGTAAGCCACGCGCAACCTAAGCCACAACCCGTCGGCTCAATAACTTCGCGCGCCCCGCCATTCGTCCTTTCAATCCAAGTGTCTGACGCGAGGCTTCGTGGCGTCGAGTGTTCTAAGGATGTAAGTGCCACAGTTTGGTCCCGGGGTGAGACTGGGTATAGGTCGGGGTCACGAGTCGGCGCCGCAACAAACAAAAACGCCTTTCCCGCTGGACGCAGCGTCTCCGCTTGAAACGTCTGTCTAAAACAACCGCCTTGATCCTCGGCAATGTGAAAGATGTAGCTGGGTGACTGGGTAATCCGCCTCCTTTTCACAACGCCACGCGCATGCGCCCTTCCCCCAGCGAGAAAGTCGCAAAACGCTGTGGTGGGGTATGCCTTTCGATTTTGGAGGCTTTTGTTCTGGCGATCCCGGTTCTCCGGGATCACTCCGCAAAGCTCCGCTCCCGTTAACAAAATGGCAGAGAACAGGACAGAAAAACAAAAGCCGGATTGCTTCTCAGATCGGGCAGTAGGTGTCGTAGAAGCCTATCTCGCGTGCGGTGCGTGCACTTTTAATAATAATAATAATAATTATAATAATAATAATCATCATCATCAGCCTGTCTACGCCCACTGCAAGGCGGTCTTGGTTAAATGCTGGCTATATCCAGAAAACCAGACAAACATATCCGGTTTCCTGGCTGTATCTAGCACTTTAAGCGGGACGTGATTAAGAGTGTGCTGTGGTCTTTGTTAGCGGCAATCTACCGGAGTAATCTCATCGATGCGAAGGAATGTAAGCGCCAAAATAGAGTGTCTGAGTCTGCGTCTTAACGACGCATGCTCGGCACTTCCGAAGCGCTGGATCAAAGAAACTTCACTTACGAACATGCGTTCGTTTGACGCGACCTCTAATAATAATAATAATTGTTCGGGTTTAACGTGCCAAAACCACGATATGATTCTGAGGGACGCCGTAGTGGAGGGCTCCGGAAATTGCGACCACCTGGGGTTCTTTAACGTGCACCTAAATCTATGTACGCGGGCCTGAAGCATTTTTGCCTCCAACGAGAAATGCGCCCGCCGCGGCCGGGACTCGATGTCGCCACCTTCGGGTCAGCAGTCGAGCACCAAAACCACTAGACGGCCGTCGCGGGTTAACGCGACCTCTCTGTCGAGGCACCGGTGCTGTTGGAAAGCTGTACCAATGCAGCCCAAACTGCGCCGTTTTATTGCGACAGCAATTATATGAACACTCGAGGCTTATTTTTGCCGTCTTCGTCATGTTCTGTATATACTACAAGACGATAACATCGCCCCGCACGTCATTTTTTTAACGGTATTCCTAACCTGCGGCATATATTGTAAACGCAGCTCTCTAGCGGCCAACCTGTTCGTACAGAATTAGTTCACATCGCGCAGAAAAATAACGCGAGCACATCGGACATCCTGTTCATTAACATCAGGGACACTCGTCCAGCAGGAAAGGCATTCGGACACCGACGCCGTACTCAGCTAGGAATAAGACGACAACCGCGCTTATAGAGCGGGCTTTATAGCACCATCGGTCTCCTCCACCCCCTTTAATTGAGAAGGAGGGGGCGATACTGAGCGTACAGAGCGAGACCAAAAGTATTACCTGACAACTACGTACGTTTCCGCCCCTCGCGCGGACCAGTTAGGGCGGAGGAGCCGAGAGTAGTTAGCAGTAGTAGTAGCAGAGATAAGAGTAATGGCTTCAGCGAGTAGAGAGATAGCGATGGCGACACATACAGAGATAAGAGAGCCCGCGGTTGTACGCTCATCAAGTGCTGCAGTGTGAGTGAGAGAAAAAAAAGAGATGGTCGACATCGGCACCCGGCGCATTTGCGAGTATTTCGCAGAAAACGATGAGGTTTTTCTCAAAGCACCGCAATCGACAAAAGCTGCGGAGACAAAAGACCCACGTTGCTTTTAAAAGGCTGTTACGCTGCTAACCGCAAAGACCTTCCACGTGCAGGTCCCGGGCACTGACCTGCCGCTTCAAATTTCCTGCAGCGCATCCTGGCAAAGAACTGTAGCTTCGCGCCGAGAAATGTACCACGTGACTGCAAGAATAGGCAAGCAGCTTTGGCTAAACTGTCAAGTGGACAGCGCCGCACGATTCAAACGCGTGATAGCGAATCAGGGACGGCCACGTGAAGCGACAGAGGGGGCCGAGCGTTCGCACCGATGACATAATAGTCAAACGCTTCAACAGTAGCCCCGCCCCCACCTCGTCTCGCACCGTCGGCGAAACAAGTTACAGTCTAATGCATAGCGATCTCGATGGCGCTAGCGCGCCGCCCAAAAGCAAGCAAAAGGAACGAGCGCATATAACGTAGATGGCGCTGCACCGTCGCGGGCCTCCCGGCCATCACGAGGTCCGATTGCCGAAAGCCCTTGCGTGCCACTTCATTGGTTGGCGGCCGTCAAAGAGTACGTAAGCACAGGGACTAGATGCCAAAGGAAGAGCCGCCGCTAGCAGAGCGGCTCTTCGTCCCATCATCAGGGCGGCTTCCTGCGCAGGGCGTTGTGCAGAAAGGCCAGCTTTCGCTCGAGCGCCTGCTTTTCGCGTACCGCCTCGCGCAGCAGGTTGAGCAGGCGGCGCTCGGAGTCGCGCCAGCGCCGGACGAGTTGCTCGCGGGAGAGGCCCTGTAGGCAGACGTCGTCCAGCGGCCCGGACGCGGCCAGGGTGACTCGTCGGGGCTCCCAGGGCGGCCGCATTTGCGAGAGGTCGCCCAGGGACTTGGCTCGCCGCCGACGCACCGGCACGCGAGGTGCCACGAGCGTCTCGAGGCTGACGCTTAGGAGTGCGCCCGCGCCCCGAAGGCGCGGCGAGCTGGGACGGGAGGCAGGACTGCTGCTGCTCGTTGATGGGGAGCCTGCGAAAAGGTGGTACGCTAATATCGTAATGCCGGATTATGCTCAGCAGGTAACGATTCGGCAAGATCATGGCACGAACAATGTTTTCTGTATGTTCTGTACCATGTATTGGAACCTCTGTTCGTTGACGGCTTTATTTTATTGCGATAGGAACTTGTCCTTAGTGCTTAATATTTTGTGTGTATGTGTTATAGGGAGGACTGGCTCCGTGTCCTCGCTGAAGGCTCAGTGCTGATGGTCGGCCGGAGCCCTCAGAGGAAACACGGGGGCAATGGCAGCGAAAACATTTCAACCTTCACTTCCCGAAGGCCAGGCCACGACTGGCGTTCCTCGTTGCTGCCCGAGTCACGCGCCGCGGGATGTCCATGTTTGTCTTCTACGGCTCGGCCGCAGCCAGCGCCCCCTATACTGCCTCTGACTGACCTATGCTCCTTATACTGACCGGCGTTGTCAGTATAGCGAATATAGGGATTATATGAAGTAAAGCCGTGTCTTGTGGAAGCTGTTATATATCCAGTGGTCATAGCTGGTCTGACACTTGTGGAATCTGTTGTCATGTATTCAGCGGCCATAGCTGGTCGTAACACTAGCGAAGGCCGGCTTGCAGTAGTACACGGGAGCGTTCCGATGATAAACCTTGACATGTTCATATCGGATTGTATGCATCTGCTTCCATCACTGGAACAGATCAGTGTGGACACGTAGTTGCTCTCTTCGGCGAGTGCACTTACTGTCGTATTTTGGTTGTAATAACTTTCGAGATGCTGTGTGCTGTTCCTGCTAACATCTGAAGCTGTGGAACAAGGAATATCGGTGGGGCTGACGTTTCGACAAGTGGCTTGTGTTCATTCCTGCCCGAGTGGCTCATTCTACTTAACATTCAGCACAGCCAACACAACATCTCGGACTACGTCCAGAAGTGCCTCGGACAGTTCATCAGCGTAACCTTGAATTGAGGACTTGCTTACGTGGTGACAACTTCGAAAGTTTTTAACGTTTGCATTCATTCATTCATTCATTCATTCATTCATTCATTCATTCATTCATTCATTCATTCATTCATTCATTCATTCATTCATTCATTGTTTTCGTCCCGTGAACCGCTGTATAAATTGCCTTGCTGACAGAGTTGCCTAAAAGTGTCCGCATGCCTAAAAAAAAAAAGCCGGCAGATCCCACGCAATGTGGGAATCGATGTAATGCGAAGCAGCCAGCAAAGAGCTGCATATATAGTCTTGTTTGTCATTGAGGCAAACGAACTCATTCATGTAGTGATATCTAGTTCACTATATATCGCAAGTTTGTCATGAATGCATGCATGCACAATCTGGTATATGCCATGCTAATGAAACGTACATTCTGGTATATGTATACGATGCGTGATATTCGACACGCACTCCTGTCATGCCATACTGATTTTGGTATATATCCAGTTAACAAAACGGCCGCGAGCGCACCAGGAGCGTGGCGTCTAAATGATGCCCTACATTACATGCGCGTCATGATTGTCATATTAAATCCTGTTATTTATGTTCGTCAGACAGTCAAGTCACGCAATACCAATTTTGGTGTGTATGAAGCTACCGAAACGGCCGCCAACGCACCATGAGCGTGGCACGTAAGACATGCAGTACGTGACATGTGCGTCATGATTTTCATATTAACTACTGTTCTTTATGTTCGTCACACAGTCATGTCGCGCAATTGCAATTTTGGTGTATATCAATTTAGCGAAACGGCCGCCAGCGCACCATGAGCGTGGCATGTAGGTCATGTTATACATGACATGCGTGTCATGATTTTCATATTAACTCCAGTTATTTATGTTATGCACATAGTCACGTCGCATAATACCAATTTTGGTGCATATCAATCTAGCGAAACATACGCCAGCGCACCATGTCATCCTGTACATAATACGGGTGTCAGGAATTTCATATTAACTCCTGTTATTTATATTCGTCACACAGTCATGTTGCGCAATACCAATTTTGGTGTATATCAGTCTAGCGAAACGTTCACCAGCGCACCATGTCATGTTCTACATGACACGGGTGTCATGATTTTCATGTTAACTCCTGTTATTTATGTTCGTCACACAGTCATGTCACGCAATACCAATTTTGGTGTATTTCAAGCTAGCGAAACGGCCGCCAGCGCACCATGAGCGTGGCACGTAAGTCATGCTGTACATGACATGCGTGTCATGATTGTCATGTGAACTCATGTTATTTATGTTCGCCACACAGTCACGTCGCAAGATACCAATTTTGGTGTATATCAAGCTAGCGAAACGGCCGCCAGCGCACCATGAGCGTGGCATGTAAGTCACGTTATACATGACATGCGTGTCATGATTTTCATAATAACTCCTGGTATTTATGCTCGCCATACACTCTTGACAAGCCATACCAATTTTGGTATATATCAAATTAACGAAACGGCCGCAAGAGCACCAAGACTGTGACATGTAAATCATGCTTTACATGACATGCATGTCATGATTTTCATGTTACGACCAGTCATTTATGTTTGTCATACAGTCATGTTATGCCATACCAATTTTGGTATACACCTCATGAACGAAACGGCCAGGAGAGCACAAATTCGTAGGCAGATAGATAGATAGATAGATAGATAGATAGATAGATAGATAGATAGATAGATAGATAGATAGATAGATAGATAGATAGATAGATAGATAGATAGATAGATAGATAGATAGATAGATAGATAGATAGATAGATAGATAGATACGCTCAAAGTCGCAGAAGTTCGCTAAGAAATGCTTCGCATTTAAAATACGAATATGATCGATGGCTCAAAGTTCTAATGCTTTCAGTTCGTAATGTATGTTATGTCTGAAGACTGCTTTTCTTAAGAATACCTAGCTTCTCGGATGTTGTGCCGTTATTTTTGTGTAAGAGTCTATGATATAGTTGAAATTGTTGTTTAAAATATACTGTGGTTCAAAAAATTGAGTATTTAGTCCGCAGTCCTTTCTACGCTTCGCCACTACGCAGTGCCGCAAAGTTAAGCGCCAAGAAGTCACGCGTCTACTAGGAAAAAAAGAGTATGTGTTGCCCTTTTTAGTGAGCCCTCACTTTCCATGTGTATGGCTCAGTTTTTTGGGTCCCACGACCCTCTGACCACAGTATCAAGGTCTTCAAAGGGAGTTCACGTGTCTCTTTAATGAGATTGATATATGTGACAAGTCAGGAATCACAAAAAATTGTCAACGGACTCCTGTTTTTTTCTTAGACTCTAGAATCGGAACTTCATAAGACTAACGCCTCTGAACTCACCTCTGTGCTCCCGGACCAAAAGGGGCCCACTACTGGATGTAGCGCTGAGCGGGCCGTCGTCTTGGCGGCTCGTTGGCGACTCGGCCTCGTCGGCGTCTCGTTCCGATTGTTGCTGTTGAACACTGCGCGACCATTTGAGCAAGGTAAATGACAGACCATACATAGCAAAGTGTGGAAGATTACAGAAATCACCGTGCTCTGTTAAAGCGACTCTAAAGTGAAACACTAAGCCCGTTTGCACATACAAGGTATTATCTGAGTACTCTATGTTCATTAATTTCGCCATCATATTGACGCAAGATACATTCAAAGTACGCGCGTTAACAGTTTGCTACGCCCTCCTACGGCGTATTTGCGAAACAGAGGAAGCGAATCGCCGGTGGAGCACGCCACGATCACCGCTGAGAACTCAGGCACGTGCGAACTGCACGGGACAAGAGGAAAAGAAGAGGTACCGAACTCTGGTGACAAAGATACTGCGTTTTTGCAGTGTTAGACATGAACATTTTCTCTGACTTGTTTGTCTTAGGGCACAAGTTCGCCCAGTTTAAGCTACTCAAATAAAGTATCATTCTCAAGCTGTGCGTGACAATATGTTAGTTATTATAAAAGGAAATGAAGGCCAAAGTCCCATGTCTGGATTTTGCGCCGAAACTTCAGAGCGTGAAAGTTGGTGTGACGTCACGAATTTCAGTGTCTATTTGATAGACACAATATTAATGAGAACTAACAGACAATAACGCCAAGGAAAGCACAGGGGGTGTTATCTGTAGTATTTAGAATGTAAGTGTCTATTTGAGTATTTTGGCCACAATGGCTCAACAAAATTTCCCGAAACTTGCTATGCGGAGGTTTTGTGCCGCTTGGAACACAATGTGACCCATTCTTGAGAGGAAACGATTACGCATGCCCTAGCAGGCGCCGTTTCTTCGTATACCAAGAGTATTCTCTCGGCAAGAGTGGAGCTTCCGGTATTGCCAAATTGCAAGTGGCTAACACGAGAAAAGTAATTTTTCTATTTAGTGTGCCTTGAAGTGCGAGAAAAACGCGAAACATGTTTGTACGAGCTACATACGTGACATCTGTAGTAAGGGAGCAGATTAGCTTGATTGGCTTTGCATCGGGATGTGATTACATGGCACGAACGTGACTTGAACATGTACACGAAGAAAGACACGCGGAGAATCGCTCGCTTCTAACTACAGACTTTGCAGAGCGAATCATTGAGCGAGTTCGAGGTACATGTTAGATGTTAACAGCGCTTAGAAGAACAGACTTTGCAGAGCGAATCATTGAGCGAGTTCGAGGTACATGTTAGATGTTAACAGCGCTTAGAAGAACACAGGTTAAAACACAAGAGAGGACAACAGACGAACCACAGTTCTGTTGTCTTCGTTGGTCCTCTGTGGTTTGTGTTGTTCAACGCTGTTAACCTTTAACTAACCGTAGACTTTCATTTTGTGTCTCTCGTGGCACAAGTTTTTGTTAAGCAGGTGACGCTTCGTGCTATCAAACAACATGGTGATATTGAAAGTAGCACACAGCCCTATGTGACGTAACAGTAGTGCCTATACAAGAACTAATGAAACCGACAGACTATTTAAGCCAAGGAAAGTATAGGGGAAATTATTTGCGCTTTCTTAGCTGTATTGAAATGATTCTCACTTAAATTGAAGAAAATTAAAGTGGGCGAAAAATCACCCTTTCCGTTGGCGGGATCCGAACCCACAACCTTCGAATTATACGCGTCCGATGCTCTTCCATTTGGGCTACAACGGAGGGTGCTCCCCTGTCCACTTTTTTGTAGGTTATTTATGTGTGCTTAATACCTGGGAGTGTTAGTCAGCGCCACCCGTAGCCCAGGCGGCGAATGTGGAGCACTCTTTGTTTGCCAGAGAGCGTCACAGGGCACGTGACTTCACATGAGATGGTGGCTGACCAATAAACCCTCACATGCTACCTTAGGTATCAAGTCTGCCGGGAAGAAGCCCTCGCTATGGAGTACGAAACTGGGGGATTGTCCGAGGGACTTGTTTTTCTGTATTTAACACAACTAATGAAAGCGACAGACAGTTATGTCGAGGAAAGTACACGGGACATTATTTGTGATTTCTCAACTCCGTTGTAATGATTGTCACTTATATTGAAATAAATTAAAGTGGGTGAGAAGTCACCCTCTCTGTCGGTGGGATCCGAACCCACAATCTTCGAATTACGATCACAACCTTCCAATGCGAACAAGTCATTCTGGTCAATAAAGTTAGTTGCCTTTCTTCTCCCTAATCACTGCCGCTCGTCTGTGTCAGTTTCACCGTTATATAAACACAGCAATACGGGAAGAAATATCTTCTGACATAACAATAAAGAAAGGCGGGAAGTTAGGAGCAATAAACAATAAACGAAGACAATAAACGAAAACAATCTAAGTGTACATGGCCTGGCTCTCTGAAATAATAATTATTTCATCTATTTAATTAGATAACGACAAATAACGCCCTTGATTTATTTCGTATAAACGAACATCTATCGGTTCCATATTTTCTTCTCATCAAAGCTGTCGCCTCTTAAAACTTTTTTCCTCGAAAACTTTAATTTCATATTACCTCACGAGACCGTACTGCCGTACATTTGGAGTAAATAGAAAACGGTCTAATCATGTTAGCAATAAATGTGTCACAAGAACCGTGTTTATTTGAAAACAGGATCTCTCTGTGCCGTGTATTACGCATACGCAGACAGTGTACTTTTTACAGCTACCACATAATATTGAGGCCCCGGTTGTGAAGTGACGCAGTGTAATGAAACTCAAGCTTTTCGGCTTATTTTCCTTCAGATTTTTTTCCCACATTTCAGCAGTTGCAGAAAAAAAGACTAGCATTCAGAGGAACTACTCACGCCCGACGCACTTCCTGGATCATCTCAAAGAACTGGGACTTGCTCTTCCTACGGCGAGCCTCCTCCTTGATTTTCTGAAATGAAATCATTTTATGAGTCATTAAATCATGCCTCTACTTTTGATGTCCACGCGTCATCGCTGTCCAGACTTGTTCCTTTCTTTATTCTCTACGAAAGTAAACTAAGGTAATAAAAGCGTGGTGTACGAATGGCCACGAGAGTTTCCTACAAGTGTCCAGATGAAAAGTTGTGGCTGTTTTTGAGCATGAGAAAGACCAGAGAGTGGCAGCGGTATCGGAACGGTACCTTTGTCACGTAAACAGGAAATGGGACACAGTAAGAATTATTGCTGTGACTAGTCATCTGTCTAAGGCAGATGTTCCGGAGCAGAAGACAGAAGCTTGCAGAGATGAGAACTCGTTGAACTGTGAATGACGCTTAGAGCCAACGCTTCGGCAAGCGAACCTGCATTCATCAAGGCAGCGTCTAGTGATGAAGACCAGTCAGTAATTACTGCACTGATGAAGACCAGTACACTTGTAGAAATGGCTGCAACGACTCTCCCTACTCAACGATTTTCGATCAGTTTCCTGTCTGTAGCAGCAGGTGAGTCTTTTTCGCACTACCCCGTAAGCGCGTTATTTTCTACCAGCATTACTAAGGTAATAATGTATTTCATCAAAACATATACCGCTAATCCCGGGCTGCAAAGTCATATGGGACGTAAGCAGCGACTGTTTATCGCTGCAGTTCAACAAGAGTTGAGACCGCGCTCATTAGAGGTCGGTTTCAATCGCACATTTGCACTTCGTTTTTCATGCTGAACTCTGCATGAGTAAGAACGCTACGAGATGCGTTCCATGATGAACAGGATGTTTTACGAGTGCTTACCTTCAACACGGCTTCATGCTTCAGGAACGCTATGCACGTGTCTTAAACCGGGCTACGTTCGCAGTTCTGAGTCATCCACTTCCAGTTACCGTTATGCTGCCTTGTTGTCCTTTAATAATTGATATCACCGTGCGCGCTTATTTCTTTATTTCTATGTGACCGGGATTCACGTGCTAGAACTCGTGTTACCAATGGGCGCAGGCCACGCCAGAATGTGTAAGAACCTTCGCGATTTTGAAGTTTTGCGATTTTTTCGAAACTTCTTATCAGATTGCGCAGAAGACGTGGACAGTTAATTTACGAACTTCCACGAGCACCGGTCATAACGCTTCAGTGAACGATGCCACGTGTATAAATACCCGCAGGTCAATCGTTATCCACCAACGACGATTGTGCTCGCCGCTTTGTGCAGCGAGTGCTTCTTTTGCGATGCACAAGTTCAGCCAATAAATAACTTAACATTTACTGTTTGGACTGCCTGATTCTTCACCCTGACAACAACGGCGGCCCGACATCTCTATAGACAGTGGCCCAACGTCTCCATCTATGAAGGTTTATAGGAAACTGAATGCTCAGTTAACAAGTTTGCGGGCGTGCCAAAAGTACGATACGAATGCGAGGCATGCTGTAAAGTGCGGGCTCCTGATTATGTTCAACAGTTTGGGGTTCCTTAATGTGCAACCACGTCTAAGTACGTGTTCTTGTGAATGTGTAGGATCGAGGCAACACAGGACAAACGCGCCAAAAGTGAAGAAACGTACTCGCTTAACGCTCTTCTGGAACAGACTGGCGATTTGGCCTTCTCGAAGGTTGCTCACAATCTCCTTGGCCGAGTGATGTGGGGATACCAGCTCCACCGTGTTGATGAAGCGGTAAAGTTTCTGAAAAAAAAAAAAAACACCGGTAAAGCGTCAACCACGAAGATACACGCGTAGAACGCTGTCATGCGCGCAGTTGTCTTCTCTGTGCCGGATCGATAACACTGCCGACTTGAAGTAGGTGTGTCAAACCACGAACTACTGCGAAAAGGTGGCGCGTTCATATACGAAGTTCACTGTGGGTACCTACCGAGAACAAGTAACTATTGCTGTTTTTAGAGCGCTCTTACACTTTAGATTTGATGTTCTGTAGAAATACTCGGATTAGCTGTAGAAATACTCGGAGTGTTTCTTTTTACTGCATAACTTTAAACCTTCCTCCTCATCTAGCCAAGTGTCGAGCCCTTAGTTCCATTTCCTCCCCATTTTGCCTCCACTGTTAAACATGAATAGGAGGACCTAGAAAATGCGATAACATAAACGTCAGGATTGCTGCTTCTTGGGCTCGTTGGAATAGCCCAGTGTAATTTTCGGACGAGCTTGAAAAACAGGGACACAGCGAGGCACACATAAACCACAAACGAGTTGCTAGAGCGCTTTCGTTTGTGAGTTATGCGTGCCTCACCGTGTGCTTGTTTTTCTAGCGCGTCCAAAAATTACGCTAGAATAGAAACGATGTCCGCAAAGCAGAAGTCCTCACTTGTCTTAAGAAAACGAGTGCTGTGAGAAGTTCCGGACTCAATGCCCAACTGCCGTGTCCTTCTATCGGGAGGCCAAATAGGTGGGAAGGTCAGAATGACAGTGCTATATGGACGTCAGTACAGACCTGGCTGAAAAACATGAGGTTCGGGCTCTTCCAGAAGCAGTTTCGCGAGCGGGCCCTGAGGCCCGGCAGAGCGTAGCGGAAGACGAGGTGCTCGATGATGAGAACGAGCGAGCCGGCCAGCAGACCGACCAGCAGCATCAGAAACAAGCCGGCCACCGCGCGCACGCCCAGCGGAAGCGGCTTGTCCAGCCGCTGCAGCAGGCCATCCTGCGATGACACACCGCGGAGCAAACGAAATTCCATTCAATGCTCTCATAATGCTTTTGCATGTGAAGGAGCGGCTTTAGACGCACGACAATCCGAGAAACGCAGAAGCAGTCATCTCGCGTCACGTTACGCTTTCGACCGCGCGATGGTCAAAAAGCACCAGAAAAGAATCAACAGTGCTGGCCATGCCTAAGACATTATTAATCAAACATTTTCTATATAGAAAGAAACTTGTCAGTACAAAGACGATATTACTTTCGACACGCGCGCGCCGCCATCTTATGCTGTTAAACGAATGCTTTCTTATTAAGTCAAAAGCGTTAGATGTCTCATTAAACGCGTAAATTGACAGTCGGCGTCGGTGCTGTCAGGGTCCGGCGGCGTCGGCGTCAACACGACTGATGCAAAAAAGACAACACACGATGACGTCACCATGAAGTCACATAACGTGACGTCACGTGATAACGTCGCCACATGAAATCGTCGCTTGGTCAAAGGTGGGCCAATCAAGGAGGCAGTGCAAAACCAGGTGAGGCGCACAAAGCTTGCAAAGCCCCCGATCCTGGAGGCAGTGCAAAGCCACGTTATATGCAGAAAGCCTTCCGTAGGGGGGCTGGAAAGGATCAATACATCGTCTGGGAAGAAAATGAAGATGGCGTTCGCCTTCGAGTCATCTTAGGAGAATGCATAAGAGACAATGTGAGTTTTTTTTTTTTTTTTTTGGTACGTCGTGGCCGTAAATTGACAACTCGATGAAACGTCGAATGCACCAACCTAGCCGTTTACATGCGCATGAGTCTACTACCATAGCAGTGTCCGTTTATTTGTTATAGACACAAAAACGGGAAAATTAACAGCCCAATACGGTGGCATCGAAACCCGTCCGAAAAAAAGAGCCTATAGCGGCAATCAAACTTACATATATAGTTACGATGGCATGAACCTTGCTTATTTCTGTTATATGAAGTTCCGACTCTTTGTAAGTCTCCAGGTTTCTGCTCCGTAGGTACTATCCGTACTATCCGTACGATTACAGTACTGAACTTGTTTGACCGTGAAGCTGTGATCATTGCATTGAACTTGTGAAAGACAAAACGTCACTGACACTTTGTATACAAAGCTCATGCCAGCATTGCACTGCATGAATGAAGGCGTCAGTCATGTTTAATCCCGAAGGCAGTAAACATAATCGTACCTAAAATATTTTGCGTTGAAATATGTGATCTTTTCTGGGAATCGTGAAGTACGCGTTTCTCACACGGCGTTTTGAATGACAGACCGCGAACGGAAAAAAAGAAATGCTGAGTTTGGAGGAACAAGAGCTGTTCACGAACTTTATACATGGCTTTAAAGGCGTAAATGGTCGTTCAGAAGTTCGAGAGGTTTAGCTTTACGTTTTGATATTGAATAGCATTAGTATTTTTCGTACAGAATTTCCAGAGCCGGCATCATTCTTGTTTTGGAGAAAAAAGGTCACTGCAGAAGTGCAGAATCACAATACGTAAACGTGTTTAAAAGAGCTTGTTAAATCCTTAACAGCACACGTATACATCCAAACACCTAGTGACAGAGGACGTCTATTCGATTTGGGCGTTTGAGGATAGCCCCTTGAGGCGAAAATTACGATGCACTGTCTGCAAACGCGTCAAATTCGCATGACATTATTCTAAGGCACTCAGTATTACACTCCAAGAAAGAAAATTAAGGAATCTGTTGTTTTGTGTGAGTTTCCGTAATTCATGTTGATTAGCGTGTAATTGAATATCTACTTATTCTGAAATAAGTCAGCTTCAATTATGGCATAAAACGCATCGATTGTTGGGCCCAAAGAGCATGCAGAGCTTTTTTTTTGCATTTTTTTCGAGCAAAGAAAAGAGATACTCTTGACGTTGGTCCTGGAACGGACGCGTCAATCGTCGAAAATGGTAGTGTCTCCAGCAAAGCGATCCGCTGCAGCAATACGCAGCAGAATGAAGTTAAATGACCGCCAGTTGTCCACTCAGGAAGCCTGCACGAATGTGCACACTGCGTTTCAAGCCATTTGAAGAAACACCTGGTGCGTGCCGCGCCTCCGAGGTTGATGTGTATAATTGTAAAGACCGCCGCTGAAGGGGACAGAGCATGCTAGGCTAAGGTCGCGCTTCGGGCTTGTCGGTGCTTCTTGACGGTCATTGGCATATAGCGCGTCTAAGACGGCACAAAGAGCGACATAAAAAATACACGCATATCCTCGAAGGGAATGATGATGAGTGGGTAAAGCACTGGGGATCGTTCGGTTACCGTAAATCTCCAGTGACATTGCCCACTCGCGCATGTAAATGAGTGTCAAGGCCTGTGCATATACAATGTGTTTTATTGATGGGCGCTTAATGTCGGCATTTTTGTGGTGTTCCGACCTTTTTATTTTGTGGCAGAAATGGAATGCGCGGTATGGAACGCATCTCCACGAAGTGAATGATGACGAGTGGGCGAAGCTGGGTCCCCAGGTCCATGATGTCTACGTTGAAATCGCCGACTAGTATAAAAGGTTCGTGCTTCTAGGTGTTTTATTATCGCTCTGTCACAATTATGATTGATATTAGTCTATTGCTAAACCTTTTTTTAGGGGATTTTATACACGGTGCAGTACCGTGAGCACGGTCACCACACAACGGACAAGCCTAGACCCTAAGGTGCTTCGTCGCTAAAACATACACACAAAGCGCTAAGGCAACCCTGTGTGCACTTGTCTCTGTGCCACTCTTCCTCCCGCCGTAGACGGACTACGCCAATGGTATTTAGCATGCTACAGCAACTGTAATAACAACAGCAGAGTTGCACGAGCGGCTTTACACTGATAGTGATGCCGTATGCCGCAGAAGCACAAGACAAAGAAGACCACAGGACAAGGGCCTTGTCCTGTGGTCAGCGCCTTGTCCCGTGGCCTTTTTTTGTCTTGTGCTCTCCGCTTTTGCTCTGGCTTAAATATGAAGCTTAGACAACTCGTCCAGGCTTTGAGCCGTTTTGAGGGCACGGTGCTTCGTTGAGTGCGCCACCAGCACAACTTCGAGCGAGTGCTTTGTTCCATAGGGACACCCACCTGTAAACAGGGCGCGCGGCCGTACCACTTGCTGTGCAGCTGGTCGAGGTAGCCGAGCGCGTTGTAGCGCAGCACCAGCTCGGAGATCCCTTGAGCGAGTGGAAAGCCGCGGGTCATGCCCACGGCGTAGGCGTCGTCGAAGATGGAGTCGCCCAGCAGCCGCAACCGGCAGCTGGGCTCGTTGGCCCGGTAGTAGTTGAGCACGGCCGTGTCGCCGATGAGGACGTCGAGCGCGCCCGACCGGAGGGACTCCAGGCCGTCCTCAAGCGTGGGCACGCCGAACCGCTGGATGTGCTCCCAGAGGCGCTTATTCTCGGCGAACACGTAGCCCTCGGCGGCCGTGCCGCGGGCCGTGCCCGTGCGTTGGCTCAGCAGCTGCGAGGACCCGAGGGAAAATATTACCGACGTCACCTATAGAGCGACAGCAAAAAGTCGCCGCCCAAGATCGCCACACAGATGGTTAACCAATGCTCGTGAAACGTGTGGCCCCGGCGTTTATCCCTTGCGTAATGGCCACGGTTCATTAAAATCTCATTTATTGTTATGTCTGTCCAGAAATCTTAATGAGTATCTGCAGCCCGTATGTTTCCTTCTTCACTTAAGTGAACCAGTGGCTAGTAGTGGCGCTTGCCCAATTTCTGTGGTACTTACGTTATTGCTTGCTTGCTTGCTTGATTTATTGATTGATTGATTGAATAATTGATTGATTCCTCAACACAGTTGCACATACCCACTCTGGGGGATTGGTCAAGACTAACATATCGATGATAACTTGAAGAATTCTTCTTCATTTTTAGTGGACCAGCGGTGAGTAGCGGGGCTTTCTGTGGAACACATGCACTAGGAGTTTTTTTTGCGTACGTAGGACGGCGACCCGCTCAAGTTTCTCCGCCGACGCCAGCGCTTGCCATTCCCCTACCGGAGAAAACGAACTTCTGCCGCTTGGTACGACCCCACCGTTCCCTTTGGTACCCCCCCCCCACATTTGCGAAGCTTGCACTGCACGTGAAACGTCTCTCGTTCTGCGATGTCGCCCCGACGGGGGACTGGTTTGCGTTGTTAACTGCCATAGCAGCATTGTAAACACGAAGGGGTTGATTCCACCCGTAAAATTCTACTGATTCTAAAATAGACGGCACAAAAAAGCAGACGACGGGCATGGCTTATTGAAGTGCGCTGAACAAAGTAAACAAATTTCACTGCATGCGCTAGCAGTGCGTGGTAAGAGTTCACGCGTGCAGATAAAATCAGTGTCTGTACTAAGCATTCAACATGACCACAGTTCATTCCTGCTTCACAACTGCACTGGTCGATTGAGTTACATGGTGATACACGTCCGCGTCTTGGTTGTGCCGGCATTGAAGCAGACATTACTAGAGTGCGGTCAACTTCCGTCTTTTCAGTAATAATAAAAATTTACGAAGCTATATACAGTGTGGCGCGGAGCCAACTTACACATTTCAAATTGTTGAAGAATCCGCTGATGGCAATCGCAAGCCATTGATGACGAAGTTGCAGCAATTTATGAGGACCTACGGAGGCGCGTGCGCGACTTCAAGAAGCGTTTGCAACATCGCGTCGATGTCAAAGGACGCCATCTGCCAGATGTCGTTCTCAAGAAATGACCTTGTAACTGGCGGCAAACGAATGACATACTTGGTCCTATTTATAGAAACCTATTTTTCCTCTGCATCCTTATATAATATATGGCCACCTGAAATATAACGTTAATGAAAACCAACAGATAATGAGGCCAAGGAATGTACAGGGGAAGTTAATTGTCATGTTTTAACTGTGTTGTAGTGATTGCGACCTAAATGTGAAGAAAGTCAGGTGGGCGAATGAATGAATGAATGAATGAACTTTATTTAAAATTAGTCAGACAGTTTTCTACGGAAATAACATTGTCAACGGTCTTTTCGTACACTTTGCTTTTTTTTTTACCCATTTACATCACAATTACTAAATACAGTTACAACAGTATAATTAACGTCCCTTATCATCAAACAAAGAAACGAGCCCTTAAAATTCTCTACTTGAAATATGTCATTTGACTCCGCGCCACCCTGTGTTTACGCTGGTGCCACTATTCTATATCATACAGGAAGTACTAGCGAAAGGGGTGTAGATATATGTCCTACTTGTGTTGTGCGGTGGTAGATTTTTATTTTATCCATTTACGCAGTGCCGACGGAAATGCGTGGTAGCTAACGGAGGCGACACGGATTTGAAGGACATATATTTTGCGGGTAACAGCACAATCCTGTCTCTTAAGGCAAATGTAGTCAATTTGGCACCCTATGCTGCCTTCTCTCGTTTTTCTTCATCTTCCTTAGTCGCCACAATTATTTCCTTATGCAAAAAGCCCTTCGCGCCCAGACCAGGACGATGTCGTCCATTACTACCTGCTCCGCATCTCATGCAAGGCTGAGTGCGACGCTGCCCCTTCGCGACACCCTGCAACCACGAAAGGAGTCCTCAGTCACGTGGATTTTCTTAGAACGCCTCGCGAGCCACGAAACCCGCGAAAACACGTGAAGAGTGCGGCCAAAGCTACGGGAACTCAAGGCGGCGTTAAGGGGTGAGCGGAGAGGTGACCAGTCGCGTTACGAGTTTTCTCTCCACATTCATAGACAGCGCCCGGAACCGCAGCGCCCCTCCTCAGTGCGGCACCGCAGCGCCCCTTCTCGAAGCGGGTCTCCCCTATATGCGACTTCGATGTAAAAAGTTAGCTGTGAGGACACGGACACGAGTGAAATGAGAGTGGTAACAGAGGAGCCTCGTTTGTTTCTTGCGGTCGCTCGCGTACGTGTCTGCAAACTGAACTTTCTTCTATGCTTGTGTGTTCTGGTGTGCCAGACTTCTGTAGCCATCTTCATTCCGAATACTACAAACATTTTATTGACAGATAGTGGAGGGTCTTAATCGGTGGCGTAGCCAGGGTGGATGGTTTAGCGGTTCAAACACCTCCCCCCCCCCTGGACTTTTTTTACATTTTGTATGTGTATATATATACGCGCACACATAAGAACACAAGAACGAACATGGAGCACCCACGAACATGAAGGGCGAGCGGACCCACCCCGCTCTCACAAATAGCAAAAATTACTGGCTACGTCCCTGGTCTAAACATATAGCTGATGCTTTGAGTATTCACTCTTATACTGACGTGCCGCTTGAGCAAATGATAGAGAAGGAAGCTCTTCTTTCACATCTTGCGCACACGGTTTACATGTCTTAATTGTGTCATAAGTGTCATAATTACTACACTACAGTTGAATACTATAAATACCAACCCCTATACTTTTCATGGCGCCATTTTATGTCGATTTCATGAGGCTGTGTCTAACAAAGAAGGAAGCCCTCGATCCACTCTCCCTCTTTCGTTGCTACGCGAGGGAAACGCGAGCAAATATGGCAAGTGGGTTGGTGTGTACACTCACGCTGGTGTCGTGGAAGTCGTGCACTTGCATCTGGAAGAAGAGGCCGGCGAAGTGGGCGGCGATGTTGGCCGTGTACGAGGCAAGGAATATGACGGAGAAGCAGCCCCACAGGTTGATGAGCACCTTGTTGGGCCACGACTTGGGCGCCTTGAAGGCCACGAGGTGCGAGAAGAGGAGCGACCACATCACCCACAGCGCCGACGCCAGGCTGAAGTTCTTGGTCCGCTGGCGGCCCCACGGGTTCAGGCCGAACGGCGAGAACCATTCGTACAGCGCAGCAGCTAGCGCTGTCACCTGAACGAAATTGTTAATTAAAAAAGGGGTCTCGTAGTAACTTGACTGGCTGCACTGCCTAGGAGAGGAGGAGAAGGGGACGTAATAAAATGGCGGAACATTTAAATATATATAGGTGTGATATGGCCAGTACATCTACGAACGCTCAAAGCTTCGCCTATATCATGAAGGGACTCCTTTGTGGGGTCGAGTGCGCTGGGGTTCACTAAACTCACGGTATGGCCAAGGTAAAGCTAACGTCCACAAATACCAGTGTAATGATTCGGTCTTATGTACTAAAACCACTGTATGATTATGAGGCGCGTCGTAGTGCGGGAGTCAATTTCGGCTCCCTTAGTGTTAGCATGCACCTAATTCTAAGTATTCCGGTGTTATTGCACTTGGCCCACATCGATATGCGGCTGCTGCCGCTATAGGCATCGGACACGCTTCCTGGAGCTTAGAAGCGTGACATTTTGCTTGATGAGCTACCACGGCAAGTGCTCACAAATATCATGCAGACGGGTGAATAATTGATAGCAATGTTGTACTTTAACATGCCGCTTCTAGCATGCTGATTTAGAAGCTAACTGGATGAATGGCCGAACAATATCGCTTCCATGGCGTCTTGTGCACCAATTGCCTTGTCAACACACACATATCATGAAACCAGGTGCAGTGCCGTTATGCTATGGTTGCTTTGTGTATTATTTGTTATTCAGATGTACAAATATAACATTGGGTGTACTTCATAGGCCCATATGCGTACTAATCGCACTTGTAGTAGTGACCTATGTGCACTGTATCGCACACGTACTATTTGTACGCTTCGAACATACATTTGGCTTGGCACTAGCACAGACACGGCGAGCAGCCTGTAATTTTGGATTTGAATTGTGTTTCGGGAAAGAGGCGTCCAGACACATCTTTATGAATCTTTGTCGGCTTGCTGGCCCATATACCTTTGTGATATTTTCTTGGCGAAAATACACGTTTTGTCCATAAACGGTCATTTCGACCAGTGCTCGTTTCGCCAATGGCGCAATGCGGAGCCATTGGCATTTACTGAATCACGGAAGGTGGCCCAAGTTTGGAGAGTAATGTACGTCGACAGCGCGTCGCCCCGCGCGTAGCGAGGTTGGAAGCCGCTGTCGAGCAGAAAAAAAGAACATCTGATCACGGCCTTTTTTCCCAATTTCTGGGCGAATGGAACACGCATGGGACCATCACTTGAAGTACCACAACGTACCGAGTTCAAGGGCGAGGACTCTCAAGCTGCGACTCACTTTGAGGCTGAGGAAGATGGCGAGCCAGAGGGGCACACTGAAGGGAATGAGGAAGGCCGAAAGGGGCACGTCGCGCTTGACGGCGTAGGCAAGGCACGAGACGCCCGAGTGGAAGTAGGGAACCGAGAAGTCCACCCAGCGGGACCGCGATGACGTCACAGAGTACGCAGTCGCCGCTAGGTGGGCAGCCCCTGTGGATGAAAAGACGCAAAGTGAGCAGCATTCCTGCATACGCATTGACTTCACGCACCACAGACAAGAGGACAGTTAGGGATCGATGAAAATAAGGCAAAACAAAGCGTGATGCCAGGGTCCGCAGTGGTCGTGACGCTTCTGCGCCACCGGCGCTGAAGTTGTCATTGTTGAGGTGTCCCGCTCAGCGGCGCACGCGCAGTACTTGCTCGGTGTGATAGAGGACTTTCTGAGACGCGGAGTGCGTTTTCGCTGCAACAGCGAGGGCGGTAATGATTATCTTTATTAGCATCCCCTTTGAAACTGTGCGGCGACAAATCAGGTGTCATCATCATGTGTTGCAGCACCTACACCCTACTATACCCTACACCCTACTATATTACTCTGCCTTATCACTTTTTTACAGCGAAAGCTGTTATGAGATCACTTCACCGGCCGTTTTTGGCGCCGTAGTTGTCCGCCGCCGCCGCCGCCACCGGTGTCCGTAACCAGTATCGCTCGAAATAAGAAAAAAATGAAATAAGAAAAAAATTCCAGGATGGAACGAGGTTCGAACCTGGGCCCTCTGCGTGGGAGCCCAGTATTCAACCTCTGAGCCATGCCGGTGCTTGAAACTGCTTTGCAAAAAGGTCCTATACAGGCTTCATGTCGGGAAGGAACCACATTAGCAAATGCAATATAGCGTGGTAGACGAGTAAAATAAGCACCAAGCGTCGCACAACGCGAATTCTGTAACCAGACGTCACACAATGCGAATTGCACAACGAGTAGGTTGTTGAATGCTTCCAACCCATTACAAAGGGCTCTGCCATAATTCTTCATCGTCATCAGGCACAGCATCAATAAAGTGCGCATAATGCCTTACATGCGTTTAGCAGGTACCAACGCTCTCCGTAGAATGACGAAAAATGTCACAGTGCTTGCTGCCCTACTTCTAAAAAATTACAATGATTTATAGCGTAGTGGTTTCCTCGCAAGTGCACTTGTATTGGTTACCAAGGAAGCCCATAAGCGCATGATCCATTTCCTCGGGGTCTCAGTAAAGTTCTTTGTACCCCCCCCCCCCGTCTCTCTCCCACGTCAACGTATGTTATACAGCATGACGGGAGAGGGAAATAGCGACCGGGCGTCACCCAATGCAAATTACATAACTGGTGGGCCATTTAAAGATTCCTACCCATTACAAAGGGCTGAGCCATACTTCTTCATCGTCATCAGTCGTCGCGTCAACAAAGTGCACATAATGCCTTACAGACGTGTAGCTGGTGCCTCGCTTCTCCGCAGAATGACGAATATTGGCTTAGTAGGTGCTTCCCAACTTCACGAAAATTGTGATTTATGGCGTAGTGGGTACCTTTCTAGTGTACTTGTATTGTAGCCCCAAGAGAGCTTAACGGGCTCTAGAAACGCCGCTCTTCCAGCTTTCGCTGTGACTGTGCTGCGGTTTCAGCGCAGGCCTGGCGTTTTTCAATGTTTTTTTTTTATTATTTAATCATTCAAGTCTCTATTTTTATATTAGACTGTTGGCTGCGTTGCGACGACTTCGGTTGTGTAAGTCGCTTCTGTGCTTTTATTCCACCGAGATACATAATCTCCGTTGCCTCTTGTCTACCGCTGTCCAGTTAATACATATCCACCACCAGTTCCAAGTTGCTGCCACTCCTGTTACATCATTAGTTGACATACTTGTATAGATAATATGTTATGCAGCATCCTGCTTGGCCAAAGCATGACAGTAGTAATTCGTCAAGGCTAATAAATTTAAGAGTGTTCAGCGCACATCGGGTCATTCTGAATATTTCGATTGAAAGGAATCGAAGACAAGGAAAGTGAAGGGGACAGCGCTTACTGCTGTCCACTTCCATTGTTCGCGTCTTCAGTGTGCTTGATACTAAAGATTCATAATGAGCCTTAACAAACTAGCGCAACACACTATCACGTTACGTATCAGGTATTCTATTCCTACGAAGTAAGTTTACCGGAGATGAGGTCGGCAGTGATGCCTCCCCACTTGCCGCCGCGGTCGGTGCCGAAGCTGCCGTCGGCGACCAGGTACAGGTCGAAGTCGAAGGCCAGGTCACGGGCGAGGGAGGTGAGCAGATCCATGGCGATTCCCGCGCAGCAGGTCACGTTGTACAGCGGGTGCCTGGTCGCGCCGCGAGTCTGGTGGTAGTGCGCGAACAGCGCTGCCAGTTCTTCCGGGTCAGCGGTGAACACCTGGAACGACGCACCCAGTCCGTCAGAAAAAAGACCCTATGTGCGGATCCTATATGTCCATTCAATGTGCCCTGATCTTCGCGAACAAGAACTGTCTGGTTCAGTTAGCAGTTCGGTGCCCGTTCAACACCGAATTGACAACGCCCGCATGAATGGCTTGGCCGCAAGTTGTCAGAAGCAGCCTTGTACCCTTGCGGCGTTTGCTTTGATTACGTAGGTCGGCACGCTCACTCATGAGCCGACTCAACCAGACTCACTCAGACGCAGATCGAGCCGTTAGTCTTAGTTTAAGCGAGTCCGGGTGTAATGTATTGGTGAGTTTGAGTCCGAGTGAGTGCGGTTGAGGAAAAGTTTGGTGAATCGGAGTGCGAGTAAGCCCTAAGCTCAAAGACATTTCTTGAGTGAGTCTGAGTGAGCTTCATTTTTTTGACGACCTATGGCTTGGATAGGTTTAGTTTCTTCCGAACAAAATTTTCAGCCATCATGGAAGACTGTAGAAGACCGTAATAAAACAAGAAAATGCATGTGTTCTAAGTTATTGGTACATGAAAGCTTTCAACCGCAGATTTTCACATGGAAGCGTCGAGAATGGCTACGGTATGCCAGCGGCTATGATGCAGCGCTGCCATGCACGATGTCCCGGCTTTCATATCCGGCCATGGCGACCACACTGAAAAATGCGAAAATGCCGGTACACTTCCTACTGATTTAGTGAACGTTGACGAATGTCATTTCAGAGACCCCCGCCACAGTGTACCTGAGAAGGATACGTAGTGTTCAGAAGCGTAGCCAGAAATTTTTTTTGGGGGGGGGGGGTTCAATCATCCTTTTTGTATGTTCGTGCGTGCGTTTGTATGTGCGCGTGTATATATGCACACGCAAAATCGAAATTTTCGGGGGGGGGGGGGGGGGGGGGAGTTCAACCCCCCTCCCCCGGCTACGCCCCTGGTAGTGCTGGCACGTAAATCCCCATAATTACAATTGTGTTAGATTAGCAACGACTAAAGCGAAGGTATGAAAAAGGTTCCTGTTGTCAGCGAAATAATGACAGAAAGAATACAATTTTAAGATTTAAAGCAACCTGTATTAAAAGAAAATGCTACATGACATTCTTCTGGCTGCGTCACGATCCGTCCCAGTTCGCGACTCGAAGCTAGCTGCCTTATCAGGCGGCTCCGGCCTGGTTCCTCGGTCGAGGTGGGCTTTTTGACCCCAAGGGGATCACACGACCGCAGGCAGCGCGCAGAGAGGAATTCGTGGTATACACTCTCAGAAAACACGTTAGTTCGAACGTCTCGAATTTCAGCGGCGCGTCATACAAGAAACACAAACAGAGCCAGTAGTCTGCAAAAGATATTGCAGTGAGGAAATGGACGTTAGCATTGTGGCAGTTTGCTAGTACGACATGGCACATGACTTCGAGGAGTGACGTCGCGCCTTATGGCAAAGCTTACACGAATCCATTCGACTAAGTTAGCTTAATATACGGAAACGTCAAGCCACCTGGCTTAGAACATCGGTTCATTATACAAATATATCTGTATCTTATCTGCTATGCAGATAAGCGCCGAAAGCAAAGCGCTGTATTTCGCCCTCTACACCTAAGCCACAATTTACTTAGGTGTCTTCGCCAGACAAGAAGGAACAACTAATTGTGCGACTGTTGAACTTGTTCCAGGAACTGGCTAAGGCGGGGTTTCCAACACTCATAACAACCTGAAGGAATAAATCACTGTCCCATGGGCTGCCTAATACAGGATTTCCAATACCGATAACTGGCTGCCTTATGCAGGATTTCCAACACTGATAAGATCCCAGAGAAGAGATTCATAACTGGTGACATATTACCAGCGCAAAGAATTACAGAACGCTTCAAGCGAATACGTCATAGGGGGCACGCCAAGGGAGCTGTGGCAGATCTTTCTTTCGTCTCTTCCGTGGCAATTTGAATGCGGTAAAAAGATTGAGATATACAGCACACAATCTACTCCATTTCTCCACGTTCTCCAGCGAAAGAAAGAATGGTTAACCGAAAACACAGGCTAAACAATCGACTACATCAAATAACATTTCGAAACAAGCATAAAGAAAATAACACGGCAATGGACAGTTGACTGGCACGCGTTCACTTTACACTGGGAAGTTCACAAGCGCACATTTCTCTCCAAGTAGTATGTTCCCGTAGTCGAGCACCATGAAGCTATAGTTGTTGGAAGTTCGTCTTGAATCGGAAGTTCATGTCATTGTGAGTTGCAACATATCGAGACGTGGTATTGTGACTAAGCACTCATGTGACCTTGTTTGTCCAATGAGCTCACATGGACCTTTGTGCTCACTGTATATACGTCATCTTACACTCAATAAAGTTCAAGTATTGAGTCTGCGCACGTGCTGTCTCTCACCTTCTGGCGAGTTATTCTCGAACTGCTCATTTAGTGGACTGTCCATTTCGGTGGCCGCTGATTGCGGGAGTTTGACGAGAAGCGCGCCCCCCGTTTCAGGTTCTTCTTCCGCAACGTCACTTTGACGTCACAGACACTTCACAACTCTCGACACAAACGAGAGTAACGGAATGCGCTTCAACGCAACAAAGGCAGCTTTTTGAGATCCCTTCTTATGCGGCGCCAATCTCGCGGACCGTGCATTAACTCTGATTCTGTGATCGCGTTAGCCCGCGAACTAGGTTCAATGGGGCCGCCCGTTTCATGCACCTGTGAAGATCTGTACGCATTCCATGCATCGTTGTCAAGCATCTAGGACACGTTCATATGCGAGGACAGACTTGCCAAGTTTGTTTAACTGTTTTGTGACTGTGCATTTTGTCCACTTTCTTCGAGCTCGGGAAGTGTGTCACGCGGGTGCAGTGCGTCGACGTGGTCAAGAGCGTGATGACGCACCGGCTTGTCGCTTTATCGAGTAACTGAACGCTCCGTCGGAATGGACATGTCTATGACATGCACAGTTGTAAAATAGCTCCCCTGTTGTCCGTGTCTCTAACGCAGTAAAAACCATTTCCCGTTGTACGTTCCCGCCCAACATATGCTGCTTGTAACTGCCCGGAAGCGTTGATACTACCTGTGGTAACGGCTAAACGCACTGCCCACCTGTAGACAGGGGACACCACTGAGGCAGCTGCCGTTCCCGATGCGGGTGGCGGCCATGACGAAAGGCGCCGCGTACGCGGTGACCACGCGGAACCGCTGTCGGCCCCAGGCGCGGGGCCCCGTCAGCGTGGGCTGCTGTCCAGGGCCCGAGGGCCAGAGAACCGAGTCGAGCTGCGCCGAACCACGCGTTACGTTGCCCACGGGGCGCCAGCGCGCCACGCTGCCCGCCGGCACCAGGTTGAGCACGTCGAACACCGGCGGCGGGAACCGCTGGCTCTGCACCGCCTCCGCCGCGGCCGCCCGGAGGTAGCTGCGAGACAGTTAAGTACAGGTAAGAGAGCGTGGAAGGGAGGAAAGAAAACAGGAAAGACAGGAATATTAACCAGCTTCGGGCAACCGGTATGCTACCCCGCACTGGGGAAAGGGATGGTGGGTGTTTTAAAGCTAGAAGAGTAAAGAAAGTGAGAGCACACGCACACACACGCTTCTCTGTCTTCTCTTCTCCCTCTCCCTTTTTCAAGAAATGTATTTTGCGCCTCAGTCGTCTGTAGCTAAGCAATGCACACACACACACGCTGCGTGTGTGCTTACGTGTGTGTGTGTGACATACAGTTAGCCAGGAGAAATGAGCACTCGTTACCTAATTTTTCCTTGTAAGTGCGTGCCGATGTTACCTGTTGGAGAAACTGCATTGTCGTGCTTTACTATTCTGCCAAGCGTTATGGCAATTGTGTTAACCTAAAGAGAAAGCATTCATGGTAGCGCTTTTGAAATCTTCTTGCGAGTTCAGTGATGCACTATCTACGGGATACGTACATTGTTTTCTGTCACACACATACACGCACACACGGACACACGACGTCGCAATCCGTCAGCCTTGTGCGACATACGGCATCACTATCAGTCTACAACCGCACTTGCAAACACGTTGTCTTTCCTTCAGCCATATGCTCTGGGACCTCCTTCTGTATACTTGTGTAAGAATGTATGTTTTTTATGAAAGTAAATAAACTGAAACTGAAACTGCAATTCAAAATTTTAGCAGTGACTTCGCTGCTATCATCCTCGATGAGATTCCTGGGATTGCATTCCAGGATGACTGACTGTTGGCGAGTTTGTAACTCATCCTAATAATAATATCTGGGGTTTAGCGTCCCAAAATCACGGTACGATTATGAGAGACGCCGTAGTGGAGGGCTCCGGAAATTTCGACCACCTGGTGTTCTTTAACGCGCACCTAAATCTAGGTACACGGGCCTCTACCATTTCGCCTCCATCGAAATGCGACCGCCGCGGCCGGGATGGAACCCGCAACCTTCGGGTCAGCAGCCGAGCACCGTAACCGCTATACCACCACAGCGGACAGTGTAACTCAACTTAGAACGGTGGTGCGCCAAATGTTCGTTGTTTCAAGAAGTTTTGGGTTGATAGTTTGCGCCGTGTTTCGTGTTACTTTCTCCTGTGTTGTCGTTTTTTTTTTTTTGCGCACCACTGTACTAAGATAACACTTCAGGATGGTTGCTAGCGACATCGGTCAGTGGCCAAGGCGAGATAGAGCGATCGTCTCTGCACAGCGTCTCGAGCGCAGTCGCAGGCGATGTGCTGTATAAAGTCACCTCGATACCACAGTCGTCAAGAAGTGTGTGGCCAGGAGCTGGGGGTCCCACCTCTCTCCCCCAAAACAAATTTAAACAAAATAAACCCCCCTAATTAAACATAAAACACACTCAGGAACGTGTACATATAGGGAAGTCGGACATCCTCCCAACCCCGAAGCCCCGAAATAATATCCTGGCTACGTCCTTGGCAAAAGTGCAGGGCTAACAAGCTGCGCGATTTGCTGCGGTGACGTATTGAAACAGTGCCAGAGACATGCGCAAAGGCTGGGTTATGCGTCAAGGTGTTCCGTGTCAATGTCAATGTACTTTGTATCAAGATCAGTGTTGCTTTGTAGCTGGACTTTGTGCTTTTGTTATTTTTTTGTGGCTTAACTGAAAAACTTATGCGAGACGGCTTTACGTGTGATTTTATCCATTTTTATTCCATGACTGCGGTTCTTGCAATTGTGATTTTTTTTGTGTGAAATGGACTAGCCGGCGCTATATAAGAGCGCCAACGTCATCTAAACAACATACTTTTTATATTCAAATGTGAGAGCTCTCACAACATATTCTCATCATACTTACCCCTGCGACTTGTGAACTTACTGTTATCATACTTACCCTTGTGGGAACACTCACGAGGGCAAATATGACGCGAGACACTCTTTAGGACCCTTATGTGTTTCGTCTGCAGCTTCGTACTGCCATCGGGCTGATGACGATATTTTTCCCCTCTTAAACCTTCCCCCACCTTGTGCGCGTCCGCGTAAATGATTTGCCACACACAACCCTTTTGATAGCTTGCACGTGACGTCCTGGGCGCAAGTTCCTGACGTACTGGTACTCCAACATGACGGCTTCGATGACGTCGAGGAGGCATAATCACATGGCGGTTAAGCTGCTTCAGTGTGATAACGACGCCACTGGAAGGGTTTTGGCCTCTGTGCACGAATAGCGAAGAACCTGCATGTGATATCATTAACGTTACATCACAAACTTCGCGTCCCATTCATTTTGGTTCTCGTTTTTGTTTATTGCAATATAAACTTGCTCTTAAGGCATAATTCATTGTGTGTACATGTGAATTAGATGTGTGCTGTAACACCAGTGTTGTGTATGAAGTGAAGCAGTGTCTTGTGGAATCTGTTATCATGTACCCAGAGGTCATAGCTCGTCAGGTCGCTGTAGCGAAGGCCAGCTTGCGGCAGCTGACGAGAGCGTTACGACTGTAACCCTTGTTGGTACTCCAGCATGGCGGTTTCAGTGACGTCATTGCAAACCATATATATGTAGAAAAGGAGGGCAGTGAGCCAAGAACCGCCATTGTCGCTAAAGTCTGCACGAGTGGTCGTACCCGTGCAGTCTAGTTGAGAAGGCATGCCGGCGAGCCCCGGCCTCCTCCCAGCAGGTGGGCGCCGGGGCGGAGGAGGCGTTGCGCAGCGCCAGCGGCCACTCGACGGGTCCCCAGCGCGCCAGGGCGTCCCTGAGGAGCCCCACCAGCCAGCGGGGGGCCTCGGTGCGCTCCACGGGGCCCCGGCGAAGGCGCAGGCTCAGCGCTCCCAGGGGACACCGTTCGGGAACGTCCACGGGGCCCTCGCTGTCTTCACCTGCGAAGAACAGAGACAGAGCGAGCTGTGTACCTTGAACTTCGCTTCCAGGCGTTTCGACGAACGCGGCATTATGTCCAGGAACAGAACAGATGGATGAGACACACCCGTAGGCGTGCGCAGGGTTGTTCATTAGGGGTGCAAATTTCACCGCAGGCCTTCCTCCCCTTGGTCCAGTTCGAAAGAAAACAAGCTTCACAATATATGGAAAAATAAAAATGAAGCGATGACGTGCTTCCCAGAACGGCCTGCCTTTGGTCCCCAGCTTTCCGGATGTGAAGGGGCCAAGGAAACAGTTCTTGGAATGCAACATCAGGGGTCCTCGGCCTTCAGTATAGTCAAAAAGCTGCGTCGCCACGACCCGGTACATTAAACAGTGACGGAACAGGCCTGATTGAGTGATGGTATGGGGCAGTCTTGGCACACTCCTAGAAAATTAGTCCTCCCCCCCCCCCCCCCCCCCCCACCGAATCATCTAAGCGAGGAGCACAAAGCTTCGTCCTGCGCATCATAGCGCGTTTATGAGAACATTTTAAATCAAGCCACTCCCGTTGGAACTATAAAGCAGTGGGTAGAGCTATGCTGCGAAGGTGGAGTTAAACGTTCGAAACTTCGTGAAAATGAAATTCACAGTATGATCCATTCCGAAAGTAAACCTGAAGACGCTGAACGAAGTCGGTATAACTCTGCAATTGTGATCCGGCTTGAAAATAATGCAAGTCAATAGTTGAACTGCGAAAGACAAAAAAAAAAAGCAACGAAGTTCGACAAAACGGCAAAGATGACTCCGCAGTCTCCTTCCTGGCCAAGTGTGCGACTTAATTGGAAGGTGTAGGGAAGTGCTACCTGTGCGCCAGCGAATACCACGCGTTGTGGACTGGACCTAAATACGACCCTTGCCTCAACTGCTGCAGCAAGGACATGGCACATTTAGTCATGTTTCATCGCCAAGGGAGCTGAATATAACACATGGCACAGCGCCTCTTCAAGATTTCGCGCTTTGAGCGTGTAGAAAGAGCGAATGCTGTTTCCCGCAATGGGTAATAACGCTGCCTTTGTAGGCCTTGCTTTGGGCGCAGCCACTGCTCAATGCAAGCTTGCCACAGGCCTTAGCGAGCGCTCTAACACGCACACAAGGAAGTGAGGCTCATGATGTGAAATCACGCCGAAGACTACAAAAAAAGGGGGCGGGGGAGTGGGAGCCCCTTCCTTCTATAAAGCCAGAAAGCCAACCGTACACCTACTTCCTTCAGGGTGGCTCCTACCCTTCTAAATAATCTCTCTCACTAGAGCAGCTCCGCCTCCCCAGCCTTATGGTAAAAACCTGGTACTCATGCGCAATTAGTTCAGTTTAAGCCTTGCCACCCTCTTTCTGGGAAACGTGCTAGAGTTGAGCCGGTTCGCAAATTCGATAGCCGTACGTGTGAACAGCCGTCGTAGCACTTCTATTTCGGCCGGCACGCCACGTACGCCAAACACTCCCGCTTCGGACTCATTGCACGTCCGACTCGTATGCGAAACAACTCGGGAAGACGCAAGACCTTCGGTACTGAAAGAGGGTGCCCGTAAGCGCGCAAACAAGTATACCGACACCTCGGCAAGCGGCTGAGGTGGCTGATACTGGGGATACCGACACCTCGACAACCTAACTCGGCTGCAGCACGAGTCCATCGCGTTCCTCTTTCTTGCTTCTCGACACGAAGCGGATTTTACCTCTACCAGAACCCTCTGGACGGAAGGATGCAGAGACAATGGGTCCACTGCCACCAGGTGTTCCTGATGGGGTCCCCGGTCTCTTTTGTTCCGAAGATAGGACCGAAAAAAGCAAAGTTAGACGAAGAGAGGAGAAAAAAAAGGGGATGAGAAAGGGCGAAGAAAGGAAAGATAAAGTGGCCGAGGTTGATATGTCGCAAGCACGTCTTTCAGAGAGCAGAAACAAAAGCGATCGGATCGACGCGCCAAAAAAAAAAAAAAAAAAGATAAAAGGATGGCTAATAGAAAGCAAACACTCTCGTATCCCCCCAAAAAAGATGCCCTTCCAAAAACTGCGAATCACTCAGGCACACAAAAAGAGAATGTCAACAAAGGCCGTCGTCGTCGTCGGACGAGGGAGCAGCCAGAGTTAATCGTTACGTCGAACGGCGAGCGAACCCCCTTCCCTTCTCGGTCCACACTTCCTCCTCTTTCTCTTCCAATTTCTCACCTCCACCCCCCTCCCTCCTCTTCCAATCCTGAAACGATCTCGCTAACGGGTGGTGACAAACACCTCGCCCTCCCGCCCCCCCTTTTCAGAAGCCGAGAAAAGGTTTTGCGTTCCTTTATCCTCCTCGCGAATCCCTCCGCTGTCCTTTATCGGGACGAAAGCCGTCCTCGCAACGCGAACACGACAGAGAAGGGAAAAGACAAAGAAGTCCGACCAAGAAGAAAGCAAGAACGAAGCAGCTATAGGGAGGACAGAGTAGCTCCATAAAGAAGCGCCTCGGCGCCCTTCCTTATGCCCTTCCGCCCCTTTTCCTTCTATTTCCTCAGCTCCCCACTGGACACACAGACACACACGCTGCGGAGAGCCGATACATCGAACAGCGGCTGTCCTCCTACTCTGGTTCCACGCCCTCCCACTCCCACCGGTCCCAGCGGTGCACGCTCCACGTTTTATATTGTTGACCCGAGTTTCACCATTGGTCCCGTCAGAGGTGGTATTCAGTTTCGGGCAGCCACCGTTTCTTCTGTTTATTTCTTTTCTTGGTTCAACGTCCGTCGGGTTTAAAAATGGCTACGTCGTCGTCGTCGTCGTCGTGACGGGACCATTTACGACCGCCATTTTTTCCATCCTCTCAACCCTATATATCTCTTTGTCCGCCCTGAAGAGGACAGTGGAGCAGTGTGGTTGCCGAAGGAGAGGTTAGATGATGCTTGACGTGGGGGAGACCGAGAGCCCGGAGGCGTTCGTGGTGGGTCGGTAGGGCGAGGGGGGGGGGGGGGGAGCAAGAGGAAACACCCCAAGTCTTGACCCTGTGTATCCACGATCGATGCCCCCTAGCGACGGGCATGGGAGTAGCAGAAGAAGAAGCAGCCTTGCACCCATTTCCCAATCTCCGCGTTCACCCCATCCGGTCTCAATGATGGCCCGATATGCCACACTTTTCTTTTTCAGAGCACACACAAGGAGGAAACGGGAGTTTATAACGTCGGTATTTGAGACACCTCCTTCCTCTTTCGTTCCCTTTTTTTTTCGTTCTTAAAAATATATCGCAGAAGCTGCCGGCCGCATCCGCGCGCCCTTCGAGAGCCACCCAGCAACGCCACCTTCGACAGAGGGTGCTAGACAGATTGATGAAGCCGCGGGGACGAAATTGTCCGTTGCGAGCTTTGAGCTTCCGCAGCACGACGTGCATTCTTCGCTTCGTAGAAAGAGCCTGCCCAAATATTATTATAGAAACGATCTCCCAACTACAAAAGGGAGTAGAGTGATTTGGATGACGTGGATTTGCCCTTTCCTCTTTTCTCTTTTTGTGCTCAAATGTTTTCACGGCTTTAGTACATACCGATGTCGACGTTGAAGCAGGCGGGGGTTACCGTTGCATACATAGTCGAGCTGTCGTTGCGCCTGAGCCACTCATGCGTTGATATCAGGAGTGCATCGTTAGGCGTTGATCATTCCCGTGTCTCGCAGAAAGGTAATCAGCAGCCGGTGAACTCTCGCGATGAGTGTCGCTGTCTGGCTTTTCAGAGAAAGTGACCCTCTCAAAGGTCCTTCGCGTAACACCTTTCTTTTGTAAGCGCTCGGACCATCACTTCTATTTCCATGTCGAACTGGGGGCACAACCGGGATGAAACGTTCAGTGTCATGGCGCTGCCCAGTGGAACACACGGACTGTACCAAAGAAGAAAGATTGTGGCAACCGACACTACTCAGCGACTCACTTCAAGATCAATGCAGGGCCGTTCAGAAGGCCCACAACCTGGCAGTTAGGTCTAGCCTGCCTGTCCCCGATGCCATGCCATACAAATATCGCCGCAGAAGACACAGATTGGGGCCGCTCATCGCCCAGTCACGGAAATGAAACTCACAGGGTACATTGTGCATTTGCCTAGGACGACTGAAAGGCGAAAGCCATCCAGTGTGGCTACTTTATCATCATCATCATCATGGAAGCTTCAGAGGTCACGTGAGTCACTATCGATGCTGGAGAGGCCCGTGAGTAGCTTCAATCTTTTTTGAGGTCGTGGCTGATATTGCTGATGATGATGAAGTATAGCTTAGCCCTTTGTAATTGGTTGGAGGCTTTCAACCACCCACTGTTTACGCAAGTGACGATGAATGACGTGTACCCGTCTGGCGCCTCAAATGAGACCGTTGATTTCATCCTTCTAGCACTCTACATAACTAAGTTTGGTAAAGGTTAAACGGTCTCCTTTTTGATCGATCTTGGAGTGTCCGTCTTAGCTCGCTGTAAGCTTTGGGGTTTCTTAGTTTGCCCAAGTAAAGTGGAGCGCGCACTATGCCGGGCATTGATAGATCGGGCGCTGCTCCTTCACTACACGAATCGCTCATTATCAAGCACAGAAAAATTAGATACATACAGTACACGACAGGGGGCGCTTTCGATACTTTGTCGCCTATTCATTACTGTGAGCCAGTGGCTCCTCACGCAGTTGCTAGAGCGCACAACGCGGCTCCCGTTGCGCACGTCATTGCATATGTGAAGCATGGATAGATTTAGTTAGAGTGCCCTCTTCTTGCTGCTTGTGAACTAGGGGCGTCAGTCATATTGGTGTCGCCACCTGGTAGCAGAGAGGTCAACTACAGAGAGAGGAAGGCAAAAGATAGGCAAGTAGGCTAACCAGGCTTCGCTCGATTTGCTACCCTTTAAAGAAAGGAGGGGCAGGGAGGCCGGAAAAGAACAAAGCGGCAAGAACGAGAAAACCATTTGTAATGGGCGGGCAGCCTCAAACCACCTACTCGTTACACCTTTCACGGGTGTGACGCCTGGCGCGATTCTACGCTTCTGCCACGCATATTTTCTGACTCCTTTAAAGTGCCCCCATCTATGCATGCTTTGTTATTTCCTACACAATTACGTTTTGTACCGTGCTTTTGTGCTCGTGAACTATGCCGGGGACCGAAGCCTCGTGAAGCTGCAGGTTTCTCGGTTTTTTTTTTTTCATCTCTTTCATATTTATCGTGGGGAAATAAAAGTTCATTTGATTGATTGATTAATTGATCAATTGATTGATTAATTGATTGATTGATTGATTGATTGATTGATTGATTGATTGATTGATTGATTGATTGATTGATTGAATATTACGTCGGTTAACCTGCCTCCTCAGCCGACGTGACGACTGTGTAGGGTCTTTTTGTGAGGCTGTTTCAAGCACTAGCGTTGTACTGTGGTAGTGGTAGTAGTAGTAGTAGTAGTACAACTTTATTCATAAGGGTTGGGATAAGGGGTCATGAGCTCGATGGGTGGGGCCCCAAGTCCAGGGCTCCACTGGCTACTGCTGCCTGCCTGACGTGACCCAGAAGCGCAAGCTGTACCTCCGGGTCAGAGCTGGCGAGCTGGGCCTCCCATTGCTCGAAAGTATTAGATAGGTTGTACTGGCCTAAAAAGGCATCTAAAGTTGGTGGTCGAACGCCTGACTGCCACGCAGAATGCCCGGTTTTGATTCCGGCTCGAACCCTTGTTTTCAGTTCCCACTGCTCTGTTTACCAAACCGTCGATGACTTCCATGTTTGAGGTAAGCATGCAGGGTTTCCGCGACTCGAGTATTCTTTTGCTCTCGTCTGCACTCTCCATTCAAGGGCAACGGCGCCAACACGACATCTTCTGCGACACGGGCTCTTTAACGCTATCGAGTTAATGCGCTTTCTCCTGGTCTGCACCACCAATAGAGAGAGAGAAAAAATAGTTGACTGGGTGTCTATTTGTAACAGATATAGTTGCCCGCCTAAACATGTAGTTACCAGAGAACATCGCGAAAAACGGCGGAAACGCAATTTCGCGGAAAGGAAATCACGCTTAAAGTGACCTTTAGAGTCTTCGTGCAACATAAAACAAAAGAAAAAAAAAGAACTAGAAATAACCTACGCAGAGCAATGATAATAAAAAAGAAATCTACAATGCAAAAAAGACTGGACTATTCATGACTGATTTGACTGGCTCTGAAAAAACGAGAGTGGAGGTTTTGAGCAGTCGACCGCTCTCGCTATTTTTTCTTGAACTTCATACCTAATGCGCTGTGATTTAGAGGTGCTAGAAAAAGAAAACAATCACATTATTCAAAACGCATGTCAGAAATACGAGGTACTGTAAACCCTTCTTTCTTTTCTGTTTGCTCCCGCGATAGTAAAATGTGCGGAAATTTCGAAATATAACTAAGAAGGTTGCGGGTGTTGGCGTACAGTTCGTGTACCAGCGCTATATCACTTCTGTCCGTTTAGTTTTTCTGTGTCCTTTCCACTTTTGATGTGGCGCAAAAACGAAGTTAAATTTGAAGCGCTCAAACTATCGCATTTGGTTGTAACTGCGTTGATTCCCCTTTAGTGTTTAGGCTTCGAGAAAAGCATAAGTTTCCTCACGTAGCCAAATATTTCGCATTCGAGGTTCACATTGAACGACACTAATGTGTACCGCTACGGAAGGCACACAGCTGCGTATGAGCACCTCGAAAATATGAATGAATGAATGAATGAATGAATGAATGAATGAATGAATGAATGAATGAATGAATGAATGAATGAATGAATGAACGGACGAAAGAACGAACGAATGAACGAGCGGGCGAACGAGTGCATGAAGGAATGAGCGAACGAACTGGTGCATTAACAAAATAAATAATTAGTTATATTAACTAATGAACGAGCGTACGAACGAACGAACGAACGAACGAACGAATGAACGAACGAACGAACGAATGAACGAACGAATGAATGAATGAATGAATGAATGAATGAATGAATGAATGAATGAATGAACAAACAAACGAACGGCGCTTCGGAAGAACCTGTAATAAAATAATGCGACAGATAAAACCAAAGTGATATTAAGTACATCAATATGAACAAGAAAGGGGTAGCAAGATATTGCTAACTCCTACTGCGTTAATTAACATTTGTCCATTACTTTAGTTCGTGCAGCGAAGCCGACAGATCCCGTTGAACAATGTGCAAAATAGAGGAGCTGCTACGTTTAAATGGAGGCGCCAGAAGACAAGCGACCTGTCGCTCGATAACCGAACGTTAAAAGGAATTACCCAACGAAACGAGATCCTCGATGCAGGGCTAGCGTAAAACGAAGCCCAGTCTGGATCTCTCTCGATTGGGTAAGGATGAACATACGTTGAAAAAAGCGAGTGTCCCTCGGTGATCAAGAGAACAAGCAAATGAAGACAAAAAGAACAAAAAACAACGAAATCGCAAGACAAGGTTCAGGAGGGGTCTGTTTCGGGTTACACCGAGTCAAACTATACGTCTTTTGAATCAGCATATCGTTTTGCTAACTGCCGTCCTTTTCTGTGCCTTCGCGTTCCCTGTCCCTTCGCAGCAAATGAAAAAAAAAAGAGAAATAAGAGATAGGTGCGCTTTTTGAGAGAAATGGCCGGAACCGTAGCAGTGTGACAATGACGTTTCACTAATTAAATCGTTGATTGCTTCCGGACCAAGAGAATTCACGAGAGAAAAAAAAGAGGAAAAAAAAAGCAGAAAATTTTCGTTTCACGAAGGCAATCTAGTCGGAGAGTGATCAAGATTGTCTCCCGTTAGAGAAATTTGCTCCGTTTGTTCGTCAGTTGAGAGAAACATTACATCTCTTGTTGCTCACAAATATTTAAATAAGTTCATAGGCCCCCCGAATCTCTTCCCCTCGTCCCACCTTTTGAAGCAACAGTCCGTGTGTTGGAGTGTTCGAAACTTTTAAACAGCGATTCCAATGTATAGAGTACTATTAGGTTCGGTGTCCTAATCTAATAATTACTATTTGTAAATACGAATGAGAGCTTGAATCTATCTATCTATCTATCTATCTATCTATCTATCTATCTATCTATCTATCTATCTATCTATCTATCTATCTATCTATCTATCTATCTATCTATCTATCTATCTATCTATCTATCTATCTATCTATCTATCTATCTATCTATCTATCTATCTATCTATCTATCTATCTATCTATCTATCTATCTATCTATCTATCTATCTATCTATCTATCTATCTATCTATCTATCTATCTATCTATCTATCTATCTATCTATCTATCTATCTATCTGCGAAGGATGCGGCAGAACTTCCTATCGATCGGTAATATCACGATATCTATTATATGATATCTATCTGTATATTTCTTCATAATTCAAGTTATAAAGAAAAAGCCCGCGACTGCCCTCGTTCAAGAATTCGTCGTTGCGTCATCCATCGCGTCTTCACCCGGCCCGGCTACTCAGGAACCGTGGTGCAGTGTTGCAAAGCACAGGGTTGTGGGTTCGAATCCAGGCCTCAATGGCCGCACTTCCTCGTTTGAGCGTAGTAAAAGAGCGCTCGTGGGCAGTTGTTCCTTAATTGGCGCCCTTTAAAGAGCCTCCGGTAATCCAATTACTCCGAAGTGTTCCACTACACGTCGTCCCACTTAACCCGCGCCGCGCTGTTTGGCAGATTTGCCTGCATAATTTATGAACCAGGGTATTCAGCGCGAAGACGACAATGGAAGAAGGAACACAGGACCAACGCTGATCTGCATGCGTTCACTTGGCTGGTTTTCTTCTGTCTTCGCTCTGATTCCGCTCAAAACCTTCGTGCGTTATCAACCAATTGTAGCCTATCATGAGATTTCTCGCAAGTGCCGTTCGTCTCGCATGCTCGGGCACAGAACAGCTGCTCTCAAGCCACATCGCGAAAGAATTTGCAGAATATGCCACACGTAGCGGTATCAGTACTTCATACAAGTAATACCAAAGCAAGAGACATGCGTATCGACAAAGCGGCCGCCACTTCCCAAGTGGAAAGAGTCGTACGTATGATGGATATCACTCTTCGCCATAGTGCACATGCAGCGTCAACGCCAAACCATTGCCTCCGTGCGCGTTGCCACTCTCGGAGGCTATACATGAAAGCGGCAGAGACGCCGGCCGTTCAACAACTCCCACTTTCTTTTTCTCGTCTTTGCCTCTTGTCATGTCTTAATCGTTTGCGCACACGGCACTCGTGAGCAGCCCGGCGGCTGGACTAGAATGTACTATAATAGACACGTCTAGTAAGCAGGGCGAATGGCAGCGCGCCTTCGACGTCTACGAAGCGGCGGGTAAGCCGAGCAGCCGCACTTTCGAATGCGACAGATTTGCCACCATTCGCGCAGTGGCGTTCGTGATAAGCGGTGCCGTTGCTCTACGTTGCTGTGCCGACGTCGCCCTGCCGTGCCGGTGTCAAATATGTGTTTGTGTTGAGCTTGTGTTTTCGGCGTACTTGTGTACTGTGCTTGTGTCCCCTATTCGTGTCTCCCTCAGGAGTGCGCTGTTTGACGGTAGATAAGATAGCGCCTTCATCCGTCAGAGAAATACGGCACGTCGCCACCTCCTCAGCAGGAACAAAGCCACCGCTTCCAGTGAGTCATTATTCCGTATTATTTGAAGCACACCAAGGTGCCTTTACCAAACGGTTCACTCGGGAGAAAAGACAGTACGGGAACTTTGTGAGCGGGGGCAGAAGTGAAACGATTGGACGGAGCTTGGTCTTCGCCATCTTTAGCGTACTTCTGCCATACTTCTGCTTCAGTGTTCAAAAGGGGTGCCTATGTTAGCCTATACTGCTTCCAATGGACGGTGAGCGAATGTGATATCGCGCTCAATATGAGGTGCAACGCGCGAGCCGTATCCGCAACATCGTTGTCGAGAAAAGGAAACAGTGTGTGTGAGGAGGAATCCGCCATTTCAAGTAATACGCGTTACCCCTTGATTTCTAATCGAATAGGTAACCCCTGAGTCATTCAGTTCTCTTTATGGTCACGAAACTGCACCGTCACGCTATGGGCGTGTTTCATACACTGCTCGAAAATGCCGCAACGCGCCGCCGCTGCGCCACGGAGGCGATCGTCTGCGCCGTCGGCGTATTGAAATACTCGCGCAGTGCGAGACAAACAGCTGGATATGGGTATGTTTAAGTTAGCGGAAATGTTGTCTCACGACTAGGACGCCTAACAGATGTTGCATGCCGTGGTGCCGCTCCGGCTACAAGGGAACCAAGAAGGTGTCGTTATTTTCTTACCATTAGACAAGCAGCAGCGCAAGAAATGGAAGTGGGCCATATAACGCGGCAGGAAAGTGGCGATCTTAACTTTGAGTCGAAGTATACACGTGTGTGTGCGAACCATTTCGACGCCTCGGACATTGTCACTGCGTATGACTTTAACGGCGACTCCGTGTCCCTGAACCGCGACAAACCAACGCTGAAGGCTGACGCCGTTCCAAAAGTTTTGAAGGACTTCCTTCGTATCTCCACGAAGCGCAAACCTCGATCTCGCTCATCGACAGTGCGACCACCCTGCAAACGACCACGTGAGTCGTCGTGTGAGGAGCTCCGAGCATCGCCTACACCCTGTTTATACCGCACCGTAGCCACACGAATGCAAGGAGGTTGAAAAAAAACTTCTGGAGTGGAGGCGGCGAGCCGCCGCTGAAGCCAACGACCGCCATATTGCTCCGGGCAGAAAACGTGTCGGTTGTCGCTTGAGCCCGCGCGGAAGTTCCACAGATGGCGAATTTCTCCGCTCCTTTGGTGACAAGCGAGTGTTGTGGATGTCTCACTTGTTGGACTGCGATCTACTCGATAACCACATTTACAATTTGTCGAAGATTACCAAGCTGTATATAAAATACGCCGGGCCTGCGCGCAGCACAGTCACAGCGAAAGCTGGAAGAGCGGCCTTTCTAGAGCCCGTTCTAAACTCTCTTGGGGAAACTAATACAAGTACACTTTCAAGGTACCCACTACGTCGCAAATCATAATTTTTGTGAAGTATGGAAGCAATCACTATGCCATTATTCGTCTTTCTGCGGATAAGCGAGGTGCCGCTACACATCTGTAAGGCATTATGTGAACTTTGTTGATGCTGTCTGTGGTTCCTGATGAAGAATTATGGCTGAGCCTTTTGTAATGGATTGAAGCAATTAACGATCCGGTCACTCGTTGCGCAATTAGCATTATGTGAAGCCTGGTCGTTATTTTACTCTTCTGACACGCTATATTACACATTTAACGCAATTCCTTGCCCGACATGACGCCTGTAAGGATGTTTTTGCAAAGGAGTTCCAGTCACTAGCGTGGCTCTGTGGTAGAATACTCGACTGCCATGGAGAGGACCCGGGTTTAAATCCCATATGAGCCTGTTTATTTTTATTTATTTCATTTTTCTTATTTCGCACGATAGTAGTTACGGACACCGGCGGCGGCAGCGGACAACCATCCCACAGCTGTTGTGATTTGATAAAAGCTTTCGCTGTAAAATCAGGCTTCACCACATTTCAAAAGAAATCAACCGGAAGAAAATTCCGCAGATCCCACGCGTTGTGGGAATCTGTTTCATGCGAAGCAGTCAGCGAGTACTGCTATGCTGTATTTTATGGCTTTGAGCCAAGCGTTACGAGGTGGATCAACGTGTTTTTGTAAGTGTAGTAGCTGTGTGCACATCGTGGGCTTACCAGGCACGTCAACACTGGCGTTTAAACGGTAATTTTGAGGTGCAACGTAACGTCAGCCCTCACGTTAGAACACACACGTCAGTATTATCGAAACTAAGTGCACATTATGGTGCAACCATGTGGATATCATACGTAACTTTCGTTAATGTATTCCTCTGGGTCGAGCAATGCTTCAGTATAGCGTGCTGAAACATAGGAATATAAATGTAATGTTATTACACTACTATAAAAGCGGAGCCAACACTGGAACCGCAGACGTTAATCTGATATGACGCCTGTATCGTAGGAGTACATACGTACTGTGCATTGCTTTCTTGCAAAATTAGATAGCCAGCACCACAACCACACTTGACGTTGCACAGACATTACGCCTGCATAGGCTGTTTTTCCGAACCAGTCTATATACCCGACGTACCTTTGTGGTAGAATACTTCATTGCCACGCAGAATGCTTGGGTTAGATTCCTGCTGCGACAGGGGCGTAGCCACGTTAGGGCACACCCGGGCCCGTGCCCCCCCCCCTCCCCCGAAATTTTTTTTTTGCCATAGCATACAGAGCAGAAAATGACACTCGACCACATCTGCCTGCTCGTCCCCACTACAGATCAAGGAGGTGCCCCCCCCCCCCCCGAAAAAAATTTCTGCCTACGCCCCTGTGCTGCGATCTTAATATTTATTCTTTCCATTCGTCGCGTCAACGCTGCCGATGTCGGTTTTTCTTAACGCTCTCGCATTTAAAGTACCAATGTCTGTTCTCGCGGTTCCTGGGTAGATATAAACTGTCAATCACATGTGGCGCCTACCCGTACACCACGGCCAGTGGTAAACGGCTATGTGCCACACGTGTCTGGAGGAAAGGGTTTGACGACCTACGCGACAGAATTTTCCCGTTATTCATGTCATGGTACGACAGCCATATCCGTCCAATCCTCTTACCCTCCCATGCCGATTTTGGTCTGCACCAAGTAAAGGAGAGGCGATCATGAGAGCACCTCGGCGTAGGTGGCTAGGCAGATAGATTCGTAGATAAAAACGCTGAATGTGCCAAAGGTTCGCTAAGAAATGCCTCGCATTTAAGACTCCCAGAGCGGAGTAAGAACACGGCTGACAATTAAGGACTGTTATTTTGAAAAAAAATTATAGACGAGTGTAAACAAGAGCTGCAGCAAGCTAGTCAATTAATCTGCTTTCGTATCTCTTCTTTTGCTGTGTTTACTTTTTAAGGGTGCGTGTTTCATATGGTTAGTTTCGTGATTGTCTGCATTATGCGTAAACCAGAGCAGCAGCAAACTGGTCAACTAGTTTGCTTTTGTATCTTTTCTTTTGCTGTGTTTAGCTTTTAAGGACGCGTGTTTCATACGGTTAGTTCGTGATTGTGTGCATTATGATGCATTTTGAAGTTATTTTGGATTTGTTGCTTTATCGATTCACGTATAAACCACATTGTATATTCTTCTTTTTTCTTTTGAAATTGTGTAAAAGCCGGGGGTGAATAAAATTTTATGTACCACTTATTAACTCCTCCATGTGCTTCAATTCGGGAATGCTGGAAGCGAATTCTACGTGTTATCAGGCACGCTTCAGCCCATGTATTATGGTGGAAAAAACTGCCTTCTTCAATCCTGCAGGACAACAAAAAAATTCGGCCAAATAAGTGACACTAACTATCCAGTTCTCACGCTGAAACGCCCCCGCGGAAGCTCACAATTACGCTGTCCGCGCTCAAGCTGCGCTGCCTCTTGCCCGGAGCAAAATGGCTGCCAACCGGTTTCCCAGGCTTCACCCGCTCGCGTGGGCCTCCTTGCACGAATGAGCGTGTGACAGCTCGTTTTTTTTTTTTTTTGCATATGTTTACAGCTGGCACCGCTGGCACTTTGCTGCGAATGCACGGTGTTTAACTTCACGGTAATGTTAAAAAGCTGTACCTGTCGTAGTGTTCTAGTGTTAAATGTAAACATTTCGACAGAAGTCTGTCTGGCTGGGTGGAAGAATTAAGAAGTTGAGACGAAAGGAGCTTGCGAGGCCGCGGCGGCCTCATTTCGATGGGGGCGAAATGCAACACCAGTGCGCTGAGTATTAGGTACATGTAAAAGGACCCTAGGTGGCAAAAATCATTCAGAAGTCCCCCGCTATGGCGTTCGTAATTATATCTTGGTATTCTTTCGTTAATCGCAGAATTTTTTTTTTCCGCTGATGTCACCGCGAGCTGCATGTTTTGAGCAGTTTGTTTTTTGTCTGCCGGGCGCTCATTTTAATACAGAAAACGCGTTCAGGAATGTACTTATGCATGCTGAGTGCTAAAAAGCAAAGTGACCGTTGCGGAAGTTTAGAAAGCTAAAACACCGAGGCTGTCCCACACACAACCCCAGCGATAGCAGCGCTCGCATCGCCTCTCAAGCACAGCTGCGCCTCTGGCGGTGGCCGCTGGCTCCACATGAAACTGACCGTGGCCTCCGAGATTAACCGGCGGCGCGCCGCCGGCTAATCTCTGAGGCCATGAACTGACACGGCAGTTTCGTGACCATAACAAGCATTGAATGACTCTGCTAATACACTGGCCCGCCGAGCGGCGCAGACGGTCTTGGCCCTTAGCGTAGCGTCACCGTGCGCAGCGTGCTTCGTCATGGCGCGTCGCTGTCTTAGCTTCACAACTTTTCTGGCTGCTGCCTTTTCTGTGAAGGAGCGATATTCGTTGGCCTGGCCAGCGCGAGTGTATACACGACGGCAAACAGCGGCCATGCACGTCGCAGGAATGGCAAAACCCGCTCTACTTCTAAATGCGAAGCATTTCATGGCGAACCAAATGCACTTTGACCGTATCTGTCGCTCGCCGCGGTGGGATAGTGGTTATGGTGCTTGAATGCTGACCCGAATGTCGCGGGATCGAATACCGGTCGCGGTGGCCGCATTTCCATGTAGGAGAAATGCTAGAGTCCCGTGTACTCAGCTTTAGCTGCACGTTAAAGAACCCCAGGTGGTCGAAATTTCCGGAGCTCCCCACGGCGTCTCTCATAACCATTTGGTGGTTTTGGGACTGAAACCCCAGATATTATTATGAATGCGATAGTAACAAACTGGAGTGTTATATGCAGTAACGCTAGCAGCTTACTGCTTTAGCATGAGACTTGGCGTAAATCAAACAAAAGGCTGGCGTAAGAAAACGCGGCCGCTGGAGCGAGCGAAAGGACCTTCGTGGTATTTATGGCTTCAGTGTTAAGTTTCCGATGAGAGAACAACACCTACGACAGTGTGAGCCGTCTGCTGATCTCCTCTAAATACACGGCACGTGCGACCGTGGGCGATCAGGCCCTCACGGTCAAACTACGCATTTTCTGCCGGTGGTACGCAGCCCTCCTACGGCACCCCTCCAGGGGATTTTCGCGCGGCGGAGATGGCCGGCACGTTTCATCTCTGCTTGAGCCGTGACCGTCAGCAGCCCTGGCACGCTTTCACTCGCACATAGAACATTCGACGCCCGTGGTTATAGGCTTTTAAAGCAACGTCGAGTGGCGTCACTGCTCTTATCGCAACTGGGGGCATCCACGGCCACAACACTGCCGCTCCCGCTTCCGCGCACGTGCAGGATTCTCGAATTGCATCTGTGGTGTGCCACAATGTAGCTATTGCTGACTAGCAGTGCTGCGGGCCGAATGAGGAGCACATGCGCGCACGTGTCCTTGCCGCCGCCGCTGGCAAATCCGGCGACAAACCGCCTTCGCGGGCGGCGTCTGCCCCCAGCAACGCATAGCCCAGCTGCGCGAACATCGCGCCCGAGCATGAGCTTGGGTTCCCTAAGTTTTCGATTTGGACTTTATACGGAACGTGACGGCGACGACAAAAATGTGCCGGAAGTGTCTACATGATTGCTATCGCCATAAAAAGGAAGCAAGACTATAGCCGGCATGAAAAAAAAAAAGAATTAAAAGCAGTGAAACTTGTACTACCGCGGTTTCGACTCTAAAAGCTGCGCGCACGACGAAATTCCTGCGGTGACAGTGCAGTCTCCTCTCCTCCTCACAGCCTCATTCGCCGGTGGCATTGGTGTGAAAGCTGCTGTTCGTTTTACTGTTCGACCGTTCTTTCCACTGTATAGATCGTCGCTGTTGCACCAACCATGTTTTTTTTTTTCTGGTAGCTCTGTGTGGGTCCTCCTGAGTATTACTTCAATGTAAAACGAAATAATATATGACCGCCAAATCACCAACCTCTGCATAGCGTTTGTGATTTTCCTCCAAGTGGGCTGTGGAAGCGGCAGTTCTTTTCATCTACCTGCACGTGCGTTTTTATCACCATATGACCATCGCGTCATCGTTATCATCCGTTTGAGTTCAGTGCGAAATGAATTCTCCTCGAATAACCTCTGATTACCTCCGTCCTTTGCGAGTTTATGCTCCCGTGTGTCTGCAAACTGCCTAACATAGTCTACGTCTACGTGCATGCAAAACCTGTAGCTGTAGAATAGTGAGGTACCCTTGGTCAAGGCTGGTGGCTCACCGCGAGATTGCGCATCCTGCTCTACTATCGCCCGGCCTAGCTCTACGTGGCGGTTGAACGCATAGGCGTCTCAAAGCGTCCTATCTTGGATTTACTGTTCGGTGGCTGCACGGGAAGTTGAGTCGGCTGGTGGCTCCGAATGCGACTAGCTCTACACGTTGCCTTATCTCATATTCTGAAACGGGCATTTAAACGAAAGCTATACCTCCGTTCATTCACTCACCTCTGAGCTTTTCATCACGCCAACAGCCCGCCATCGTGCGTTGGTTACCATAAAAAGCTTTGCTGCAACTCATTCGGCCGAACTAACTGCGAACCATAGCACGTGTATTTACTGAATAGACCACTATCGGTACCAGCGCTTCGACTTGCATGCGAACCGCTGTGAACCTTCTTCTCATGTATGTTGTTTGTCTGTTTGTCTAATAAAGCGCCTTGCACGATTTCGCGCGGCCGGTACGCTTCATGAAGCTCACTGGACCCCTGGCAACCATCCAGCCGTTACTGCTAGACATAATCCATCACTAGTTGCCAGGCTCCGAAACAGAAACGGAAGAAAAAGATGTAAAGGAAGTTCTGTACTTGTGGCGCGGAGCGCCGGTTTGTAGCAGTCAATTAAGGTCCTGCAGACGTTTTGCTCGTTACGTTCGGGGTGTTTAAAGGGACGAACAGTACAACTCAATCGCTGTCAGACCAGTGATTGAGCACTCTGTTAGGAAGCAAAGGCAAAGCTGTGGCCGGCGGCAAGAAGAAGAAGAAGAAGAAACATTTATTTATGTCATGGCTTGTAGTGGTTAGGGTGGGTGGTGCCCCTCTTCCAGGGCCCCACTGGCTACAGCGGCTCGCCGGGCCTGGTCAAGGGTCGCCAGTTGGCTTCCCATTTCCAGTTCCGCGAGCCGCGCCTCCCACGACCAATTCAGGGAATCGTTGTTACACAGAGGCGAGATGGCAGCCTCCGGACGTTAGACGTGAACATCGCGTTCAGTTTTGCGACTTGCCGCTTACACAAATTGCCGAAGCGCAGTATAGTAGTTACAAGACGCACACAACACTATACGAATTGGCAAGGAATCATCTGTACTGATAGGCAGCATCGATGCAGTAACTAAAAGAATGGCACGAATTAATGAGGCTGTATTTCGGGATGTAGAACGTTGATATAGGTGAGGCGCTGCATCAAGTTTTCCTGATTCAATGTTACCGCGGAAACTGCATGTGGCTAGTTTCTGGCGGATCGCGTCCCCGGAAAAAAACAACGAGTTGAACAACAGTCGTCGGCGCCCCTCGCCACCGCCAATGCCTCTTTCATAAGCGTCGCGATACTGGGCGGCGGCATTTTCCACCAATCGCTGCGCCCCTTTGTCTCGTGACGTAGAGATCGCGCTATAACGCTGTTATCGTGAGTTGCCCTTCGGACTCGCTTTGGGGCGGATGCGTGTCGTTCGCTCGGAGGAAGAGGAGCGGTTATTCTAGAAGCTGCCAACGGGCACAGAAGCGCGAACGGGAGCAAAAACGACATGAAGACGCTGCCTCAGAACGTGCAGCTGCAGCCGCTGGCTTCCGTAGTCACACTAGTGAAAATGCTCTACATATTCTTTAAGGTTATGAAGGTACCAGTACTATATATTATTACAGCGAGGGAATCAGGGACGCCACGATGAACGCTGTGAGCGAAGAGACAGCAAGACTTGCGCATATTGTACGACTGCTGAGTACACTCCTACCCCATAGAGCAGGGGTCGGCAACCTGCAGCCCTCGACACGACGCCGACACCATCCCCCACTCCCCTTGTTACTTCCTATGTGGCAGTTTTGACCACAAATGAGGTTAGACAGGAAAAAAGAAAGATTGCTTCCAGTTGGTACTATCCCCATCTTCACACGTAGCCAGATAACGCCTTCATTTCCTTTATTTGCACAGTCCGCAAGAAAGATTCTTTGTGGAAATAATACATCATAAAAGGACTTTCATCCAAAGAAAAGGGACACTCGTGCCCGATGTGCTCGCACACGTTAAAGCTTTTGACCTGAAACTCGACCTTTTCCAACAGCAGCCTAGTGAGTCTAATCTTTGTCGCTTCCCTTGCTGCAAAAAGTTTTGTGGGAGACACGAGCATGCCGCTTCCCGAGC
>NC_051184.2:63159547-63191147 GCF_013339695.2 Rhipicephalus sanguineus | reverse complement strand
CTTTTTTATGTCTTATTTAATCTTGTGCGATGAGATTAAAGGTGCATGGCAAATCCTTACCATTCCGCTTGGTTTTCTAAACAAGACGGAAATAGCAGCTAATATTGACTTTGGAGAGCTACTATTTATTTAATAACTGTCTATTGATTCTTGCCGCCATGTTTGGTGCTGGAGACGCTCTGTGTATGCATGAAAAATGCGTTTATATATATATATATATATATATATATATTATATATCTAATATATATATATATATATATATATATATATAACTTTTATCCTAAACCAAGTGGAAACGGCAGCCGTCGCAAAGAATGGCGATAACTCCTTCATTGATATTTTTTATTTAATAAAAAAAACAGGGGGTTTGTTGACGAACTCACCTAACCTAACCTTAATGATAGCGTCACCGGTTCGGTGTAACACCTTTTGCCTGTAAAGCGCACAGCCTTCCACGTTTTCTACATTAGACGCTAGCCTGGACTGTACGTATATGTCATTGCGTTACAACGGCGCGATGGGCGACACTATGCGCCCAAGCGCGCGAAGCATTCCTAGTGCGGTACTGCGTAACATGTTAGCTTTGGGAGTAAGGACGCCCAATAGATTTACTCGGGTTGACCTATACGCTGCTAGGTTGTGCGATGGAAATGGCATTAACGACTGCGCGAGTATATACGATCGTTGCATATGAGACTATCGTACAGATCTATTTTTCCTCTTCGCAACGACGACAGCGACGGGTTTTACCGTCACTGCTTAATTACTTTTTAAAAATGGCCTGGTTGGAAAGGTGTAATGATTGGCTATTTCCCATATAGCAAAGCCTTAACTTACCTGACACCTCTCGTTATAAATATTTCTATCAGATTCACTTGAGCGTTTCATTTTTTTATGTTCTTTCTTTTATTATTATTTCCTTCCCTCTCTTCTTTAGTATGTCAATTCCATTACCCATCCCTAGCATGCCAGCGGTATACAGACTCCGGCGAAAATCTCTTTTTCTAATAAAGAGTTTTCTCTCTCTCTCCTATTCGCAACGAAATTGCTCTGCATTGCACTGCAGAGAGAAAGGGGAGAGAGGGAGAAAGGATAAGGAGGTCGATCAGGTGTGCGTATTCGATTTACGGCCCTACACTTGCAGCACTACGCATTTTTGTAAAAGTGCGAGGGATCAACGTATCGCTGCAGAAAGTTCAACTTAAGAATGTCAGCGAAAGTAAAAGACAAACAAAAAATAAGACTAGCTTGTCATTTTGACGTAGGGTCAGCCAAGATCAAAGGCCACCGCATCAATCTTCGAGATAGCGGGCCCGGCTGAGGATTCATCTTAATAAAAAAGACGAAAGTCAATAAATAAATACATAAAACACAAAGACGCGAAAGACAAAGCCGACAGTGGCGTGTGGAGATTTGAAGTAGGTGCACTTATTACGACTGATGCTCGGACATTGCCGCCATTACAGTCGCGTCTTCGGAAATCAGCGAAATGTGGGAGTGAGAGAAAGAGAGAGAGAAAGATCCACCGGCAACTCCGCGCACGGTCGGATTTATCTCTCTGGTCCGTGAACGCGGTGCGATGCACTTTGAGTGTAGTGTATAGTGTATATACTTATGTGCTGTGAGGAGGGTCAACACAACGCCCACATAGACAGACAGACAGACTGACGAGGCTTAGGCTGGCGCGCCGAGCGGATTTCAGAGTAATCCGAGGGCGCACAGCTGCAGCGGTTGGAACCCCGCTCGAGTCCCTGTTTCCGCGCTTCCCGCGCAGCGTATCGTCTGCCTCCGACTCGGCTTCGGCTTCGCTTGGCGGAAGACTCCACCGGAGTCGCTAACAACGAAGCCGGCAGTGAACTGCCGCGGCCGTCGGCTCATCCCCTCCCCTCCTTTTTTTTTTTCTTACTTGCACCGCAGCGATTCCTATTTTGCAGTTCGAGCATTCCTCAGTACGCGGTGGTTCCACCTTAGCCTGAACTTTGATTGCGCGGAGGCATAAATGAAGTTATGGCGGAGAGCATTACGTCACGCAGTCAGCCATGGCAAGCGAACTGTCAGTTGTAGCCTTCTTCGGCTCGCAGTAACACGCCATCCCGGAGACACAGCGTATTGGCCGAGTATGTATGTTGAGACGCGCTACCGTAGATTTGCCTGCACTGCACAGTCGCTCAGGTGCAGCGATCACGTGCTCAGAGCACGCTTGTTCTTGTTTGTTTGAGTGTTTGACTTTTTTTGTTTCTTTAAACGGTGTTGTCTAAGATTCCCTCCCAATTTTTCTTTTGTCTATGTTTCGTTGTGTGATACTGCATCGGAGTCAGCTGTCTAGAATCAAGAAGTCTGCTCCCTTCTTTTTGATTATAGCGATGATGATTTGGTTGGCATCTCCTTTGAAAGGGGAAGACGACCAGTAGCCACCTTGCCCGATTTTTTTTTAAAATTTACAATGAGGTTTGTTTCATCTATAGTACTTTAACATATTTATTTATTTGTTTGTTCTTTACAAGCCTCTATTTCTATGATGCACTGCTATTGCGCCGGAAACGCCCATCCTAACAGCAGGTCTTCCTTAGCATTTTTTCATCACCTATATTCCAACACCTCGGATATATCAACCGCTGACGTTAGTACTTCCATCCTCATTGAAACAATCGCAATATTGACACCTTCAGTGCTGCGCGAACGCCTCGCATTGCATTGATATATGAGAGTGTCTGGACGTTTCGATGCAGCAGTCGCATGCTTCCTATTGTAGCGAACATTCGCACTGGTGTGTTTTTTTGTCGGCTGCAGCCAGCCATCCATCTATAGGCGTCAAATGAAAAAAGCACTGCACCTTTGTGTTATCATAGAAATTTTGGCTTCTCACTTTTTTGACCACGTTTTTTCTTTTCTCGCTGTAGCTACGCGTAGTGGGCGGATTGAGCTCGTGTTTTCCTAAAGTGCGGTGCGGATATCTTAACCGCAGTCGGATAGCGTTATTACGGTGAATCCTTCGATGCCGCCGCAATGGCGAAAAGAGACCGTCGCCGTCAATGCGAACTGCCCGAGAAGTATCACGTGATCACAGATGCCGTCACCTCTGACGTCATCATGACGTCAGACATGCCTTACTTTGTGACGCCACCATGGCGTCACATGATGACGTGATCCCGTGACACGTCCCTTATTCTATTGGTTACGCTCACCTACTGAGTCAAAAGACGCTGGTTCCATCCAGACTGCAGCCGTCGCATTACAATGGGGCGAAATACTGAGACCCGTGTACTATGCAATTTATTTGACGTAAAGGACCCCCATGTGATCCAAATTATCTGGAGACCTTAGTACGGCGTCTGTCGTAGCCGTACTAAGCCATATACGTAGTCGTAGTTGCTTTATGACGTTGAACCCCATAACCAGCCAAACACCAACCAGATTGCGTTGTAACCGCTTGCGCGTTTAACGAACCGGAAGTCATGTTCTGAAACGTTAGAGCTTCCGTCATGACCGTTGGTTTTACTGTTCAAGACATTAAGCTTAGAGAGCGGTAACATCGCGGGGGTGCTACGCTAATGCAAATAAATGTTAACTTGACGGCCGTATCCTATAAAGCAGGATGACGAATGCGTGATCAGAAATATATGATGGCGCCATCTATGCAGGTCAGACAGACGAGGTTTTTTCACTACTACTTTATTGATTAGCTTATGCGAATCGTTGTCGTCTGCCCGAGGAAAAGGAAGATTCTCTAACGAGGCTACAATTTTTTTTTATTGAACAGGATTTCAAGGAAAGTTCAATGTCCGATTAGGATGACACCGCTGTAAATATCCTATAGAGGAGCTGTTGAAGCCTTTGTATACACTCAGTGTAAGTTGATAATATTACGTATCACTTACAAGTTATTCCATGTTCTGAGCGCGGTCATGGCGACTTCGCTGAAGCGCAGTCCCCCTTCTCTCTTCTCTATTTCATTCTCCCTCTTTTTTTTTTCTCTCTCTCTCTCGCGCTCTCTAGTGTACAGAAAGCTTAACAGGCGAGTGGGCATATAGAAATTGAAATTCCTTAGTGTGGCCGGGCAGTAGACGGTACTCTCATACCTCAAGACCTTTTTACTTTTTATTTCGTATTCCATTCTTGTCTTCCGTTAACAAAGCAGACATTTTTTTTTATATCCGCGTGCGCTGACAATATTGCGAACCCTTTGTGGCGTGCTACGGGCAACTATGTAGAGCGCAATACAGTACACATCCGTTGCATTATACGCAAGCTAACCTTCCCCGTCTTCTTAATATTCGACATTTCATATCCCGTTTAATTTCTCCTTCGAACAAACATAAACACCAAAGGTAGCCAGCGCAGCCTCTTCTCATAATTTCAAACACCACTGAGTTTTTCCGAGATACGAATCTATATTACGCAGTACCCAAACGCTGCGCAGCGCCCGGACAGGGCTATAGTTAGGATACCGTATATCACACTTTCGTAGAACTGTGTACTCCGCCCCACAACTCCGTTCACTCCGTCGAATGATGTGTAGAACTGGTGTCAGTTAATCTGTAAAAAACGCCAGCTCCGTGCTTCAAAGAATGGCGGATAACTCTTCGTTGTGCGCTAGTAAACATACCGTGAGGCCCCTCTCCCAATTTAGGGTAGAAAACCAAGCTCGACTTCGTTAACACTGCCTGGCAACACTGCCCTGCAGCACTGCCTTGCAACGCTGCCCTAACACACACTAACCATCGAATGACTTCAATAAAGGAGGTCATTGCCTCTACGAATCGACCGCCGCAAGAATTTTGAGAATCCGTAAAGCACGAGCTGAGTTACAGATTTTTTGCACGCTGTTATTGCTTTCTTTCTTCTGTCGTCCCGACGAGGGTGTTGGAAGCTAAGCAGGGAGGGATGGCACCGGGAAAAGAACTAGCTTCTTGCGCAAAAGTTTCTTAGACAATGGACGAAACAGACACGGACGGGCTGCAACTTGCGCCCGTCCAAGAAGTGTTGATCACGGAGCACCAACAAGCTACGAACCCTCACCTTGTTAAGGGGTAAAGAAGTTACGTCACGCGCGCGTCATGACCTCGAGCACCTTTTCTTTTTTCTTCTTTTTCTTCTAACGCGCAGCTTACATTCAGTGTGACCGCGAGCGCGGGCACGTGGCGGCCTTGCCGCGGCGGCCGCCGTAACTATGCAGCTTACGATGCTCAAATCAGCCAATGACCTTGAAACTGGGTATATGGCGTGGTCATTTGGGTATGGGCATCATTTGTGGAAAGAAGAGGGAGCGATATTAGCTTACTTTTAAAATTATTTGTAAATTTCCGGGCCCCGTGCTGTGCTATAATGCTTCGCTCGCTTGTTCTCAGGAGCCTCGACTACCGATCGGCAGCGTTTTCTGGACCATGTTGGAAAAGGGCTGCAGGCTGCCTTTGACCTGCCTGCCTTTCTTTTTGACTTTTCTTTCTGCCGGTCTCGCGCGCACTGCACGATGTGGAGCAGACACTCGGGAACTCTTACGACATTACTCGAGACAGCTTTCTTTTCTGATTGGCTGACGCCGCTTTCGCTCCGATGCCGGAGTCGACGAGTCAGATAACGCGTTGTTTCTCGGTTCCCCAGCTAGCACCCTTGATTTTCTGTTCACTGGACGAAAAAAGGAACACAGAAGCACACACGAAGCGCTTGTGCGCTCTGTGCGTGCGTGTCGTCTTTGCGCAGTCTGAAGATTTTGAATCTATGAACCGGATTAACCCAACAACATGCTTGTTTCTGTTGACGTTGAACCGCTGAGCACTCCGTCCCCGCGCTAACTTCGCATTCGTACTAAAACTGAGCGCCGCCGCCAAGTTGAAAACTGCGCTTTCTTAGAACCCTCTAAAACACGTCTGCGAGAAGAGGTTTAGAAGACGTACAATACGAGAGAAAATGAGTGGCTAATGAACGAAAAAGCGACCAGAAACGCTCTTCGCCACACCCGCGGCTGCGTGCAGTCATTTTGTGCGCAGCACTTTTCCACACGCTTCCACTACTGGCTGTGCCACGACTCACCGAAGGGTGTAAGTTACGCTGTGGAGGGAGGTGGGGTCACTTTTACGTTTCCGCGTGGATGGCTCGGGAGCCGCCAAGAGAGGGCAAAACACCGAGCTCTGCTGGAAAAGCGAAACGGCACAACGCGAGAAGTCGGACGCCGTTGTAATGCTCTTCTGCGCAGTCAGCGGTGGCTCCATTAACGGAACGATCCCCAGAAGGCAACTCTCCCCGGCCCACGGGCTATAACTCCAATTAACGCACGGCCAGATGAAGTGGCCCCTGCGTGGGAGGAGGGAGGCATGAAGGGTTGTTAGCCGGGTGGTGCGGACCGCGCTGCCGCGCGGTGGCGCTACCGCTGCGATCACCCCCCCCTCCCCCGGACGGTGGGAGTGAGACGTGCCTGGGAGTACAAGATATCATAGAGCCCCTGAGCGCAAAATGCGGCGTTTTGGTGGTGTTCTCCTTTTATCTCTCTTTTTTTTTTTCTCGTCAGTCTCGGTGCCTCTGCAAAAGACGTTGGTTAAACTATGTGCTTTCATCGAATGAGTTGTTCCTGGACTGAGCTGCATGCCACTGCTTTCTTTCTATTCACGCGTCATCTTGAAGTTTGGTATTTGCGGTAGGTTAAGCGCGCGTAGTTCCAATTTCGTTGTGCAAGCAGTTAACGAGGCTTTTCTTCGTTTAATAGAAAAAAAAATAGTAAAGCGTGGCAGTGGTTTGCCTATGCCTAATTTGCGCAGCACTACGGCGAACTGGAGTTGCTGCTATTAGAGCTCGGAATTGCTTCGTTGATGAGGCCGTTAGCGTTAGCTAACCTAACCGTGCGTACACTTCGCCAGCTGTAACTCCTAATGAGATAAATGTGGGTCGTATGACGGCTGGCGGGATGTCTGTTAGGGGAAGGTTAATCAGCGAGCCCTCGCGCCAGGTTAAGCGGCTTTGACTGCTATAGCCTATAAATCAAAAGGGTTGCGATGGAACGGGCCCTCCTGTGCCATACCGTACATATATAAGGTACTCACGGATTGAAACCCAAAAATGTAGGGTCAGTTAATGCTCGAAATTTCGTTTTCCAGTGTCTAAAGTTCGTGTTAAATCGGTGTAGTTCTTACTCGAACACTTGTGTCAGAGCAACGTTACCTTTAGTGGTCAACTTTGCGGCGACATGACGCGGTTTTCACTAGCAATCGCCCTTCGTAATCGTTTTAATAAAGAAAAACGATGTCGCGTTTCAATCCATGAGTGTATACTGTGCATACATACATGTACAGGCGGGTCCACTGTTGAAGGGGACACTTGCGTGCAGGGAATGTTTGGATTTCGCTCTCTTGCGAAAACATAGTGGCTTAGATTCGCATAAAACAACTGGTAGTTGACAATACTGCCTCCTTTTGACAGACTGGTACCGTGCATGAACATGGTTTTCTTATCCACTTGCTATTAGAGGGCCAGCAAAATGAAAGGTGCTCATTCGAGTGTCCCTTTAACAGTGGACCGTACTGTACATACATACATACATACATACATACATATACCTACATACATACATACATACATACATACATACATACATACATACATACATACATACATACATACATACATACATACATACATACATACATACATACATACATACATACATACATACATACATACATACATACATACATCTCAGCGAGGCAACGAACTGCGTTATTTGGTCAGCGATTACTGTGGGAAACGTTCCAACTAAAGTTTATTGTGGAAAAAAGACGGATATAAGCTATCTAACAAAAGTAAGTTAAAAAAAAGTTCCGCTTATCAATTAGCGAGAACCATGAAACGTCTTTATCTCTGTAGCAGTAGCCCTCGCCCTCGTCTGCCACCTCTTCCGGTATTTCTTTTTTTAGTTTACGATACTATTTTCTGCATCAAAATACCAGGCTCGAATAGGACGCGTGTCCTTCGTGCAAGTTTAGATGGAAGTCATAGTCTCGTGCCGCTTAATAATTGTGGGGTGTCGGTGTCATATAGACCGCACCTGGATTGCCGGAAATCTCATAGCGTCAGCGATGCGGACTTAGGGCTAATCTCTTCCAGCCCGAAGGTATAATTGGGTTGTCAGGGGGCTTCCAGCTACTCGCCCGCGGTTTCTGCGCCATTAATTTACGCTGCCACGACTGTCCTCGCCTATGGATGCGTTCTAATCCGGCTTATATACCGGAGGGCAGGCTGTACGTAGTTCAGGTAGGATTTACTAATGCTCGGAGTACCGCGCGCTGACCCTAATTGACTCTTTGACTATGTTCAGTTGCTGGCCCCATATAGTATAAAGAGAGGACGTAACAGCGACGTGCTGTTGCTATCTTGGGCAGCCTTTAGATACCAGCTTAATGGACTTTTCGATCAGCGATGTCTTTCCGCAGTTCTATGGGCTTCAATATGGGTAAAGCGGGCGTTCTTTTTTAAGGCGAAAGCCTTGGATGTCTCATCAAACACGAACGTTTACCGTCGGCGTCGGCGTACCTCGACGTCGTCGTCGACACGAGTGATGCAAAAGGTCGTCACGTGATGACGTCGACATATGACGTCACCGTGACGTCACGTAACGGGGCGTGACGTGATGACGGCATCGCATGACGTCGTCGTTTGTTCAAAGGTGGGCCGATCACGGAGGCAGTGCAAAACCAGATGAGGTGCGTAGGCTTGGGCGTGTTGGTAATTCCCTTCTACTATTTTAGCGCGCTTGTTAAACCAAACAGGGGGCAGAATAAGGACACGAACACAGCGCTGTGTCCATGTAGTTTTCCTGTCCCGTGTGTGGTTTAACAAGCGCGCTAAAACAGTAACAGAGATGAGGCGCAGTAAGCTTGCAATGCCACCTATCCTGGAGGCAATGCGAAACCACGTGGCGCGCAGAAAGCTTTCGGAGAGCGGCGGGGGAAGATCATTACATCGACATGGAAAAAAAAAGAAGTGGCTTTTGCATGCGAGTCGTCTTAAGCGAATACATAAGGGACCCTTGTGAGCCTTTCCTTTTTCTTTTTTCCTTTTGTGTGTGTGTGTGCGTGGGGGGTGGTAACATTCCTCTCCACTGGCGGCGTTCGGTAAACCTAAGGCCATCACTTAAAGGGGCCCTGCGACACAATTTAAGCATGTCTTTTTCATCAGTTCTTCTGGTACTGTGGAATGCACTGATATTGTTGCGCAAGTGGCAACGCCGAAATCGAAGCGGTTATAATTTTAATTCACGGGATAAACTACCTTGATTTCGCACTATGGCGACACACATCGGCTATTTCTGTTACAGGAAGTGACGTGATGTCATGTGACAGTGACGACAAAGACCGTTCGTTTTTGATTGGCTTGACGCGACACGTGACGTGCAATATTCATATGGTGGTAGCTAGGCCATATTACGGAGGCCTAAGAGGAACAAAACCCCTTTTTATGCTTTCTCAGAAACAAATGATTCCTGTTTCTAACCTGATATATTTTCAAAACAACGAACACGACGCTAGGTGCGCTGTGGAATGGTAATCAAACCATATTCTTCCGCGTTTTGTCTTTTGCGGCATCGAGCGACACCGGCCACACCGGCACCTGCGAAACACGCAACGCTCAGTCCGGCACGATGCTGTCAACGAAAAAAAAAAGTTCTAAACGCTTACCGGCCGACGCCTTCCGCGTCATCGGGCATTAGCGTTTCGTCTGGGCCCATGGAGCCATCCTCGCGTTGCGCGGGGATCAGCGACGCACTTTCAATTTCCAATGGCGTGCACGACATGCAAGCAATCACTGCGTCGCAAGAGCTCGCGCTCGAGCTCTGTTAGGTCTTCTAGACTCATTTTGTGCACTACACGACAAATCATAGGAGCGTCTGCTAGCTGACGCACGTGGTTTGTCGTAAGCATGGTAACAACGCCGTCGAAAAAGGGGTAGCAATGTACTGTGTGAAGGCCACCATGAGGTGACATTTCCGGTGGGTCTTTATAAGACTCGCGCGGTGATTGGAACCGGTCTTTGACGTCATCGGGAGAGTGAAATCCGAAAAAAACGTTTTTCGTCGTCGTCTGCTTGAGTTTTGAACTTTGAGGACTAATAACTTCACTTTTCGTGCACCGATTCGCATAATTCTTTTTGCGTTCGTCTCGGCATTCATAACTACACGCATCTGCGGTGCTAAATAAGGCAGTCGCAAAAGTGTCGCAGGGCCCCTTTAATTGTCCTCTACGACGTTTACTATATTATACTCTTTCAATTATTACATTAGCGTACCTGATGGAAGTGCCGCAAGGGATGCGGTTAGGTTCGATGAACTTTCAAGTTATACTGTAACAGTCCTCGTACTGTCACACCTTCAAGGCTGTTTTCGAAAGCGCTGCTTCGGTTTCCTCTTTCCGCAGTCTATTATCATGAATTATCGGCTAGGTAGCGCCGTAGCTGACCGCGTTTGTGTGCAAGCATTTGCGTATGTACACTCAGAATTTTACACCCTTAAGAGTGTTAATTTTCTAGTTCCGTTTTCCAATGGTTAATACTCCCATTTTTACGGCTATATTAGTTATTTATTACACGTAACACTGAGCTTAAGAAACACGTACGAAGAGAACGGCGCCGTTTAAAAGTCAGGGGACGCTTGAGCTTCTTCGCCTTCTAGTGTAGAACGCGGTAGTGTAATCGGGTCCCGTGGGCATCGCCTACTCAAGTGCTAGCCTGCCTTCGGTTCTCGGTGGACACACCAATCAAGCCGCAAGGAAAAGAACGTCTGTGCGAATGACACTGGCAGTTTAAAAATATCCTATGATGCCTACTGTAAATACAGTTGCGAAGTGCCAACTACGCCATAATTCTTCCTCTTGCGTATCAGCGAAGTGCCCACTCGGGTTTAAAGGTCCGCCCATTACAGTGCGCTCGGACATGCTTAATAGGCATCACCGGCAAAAGCATCAACACCAGCCAACGCGGCAACAAAGTACCCACTACGCGTACGGACGCGTAGTAGGTACTTTGTTGCTGCTTTTGCTGCTGATGATTATAAGTATTTCTAAGCGCATTGTATACGTGGGCCTTTAAACCCCTCATTCGTTGTGCAATTCACATGTCTTGATACCCGGTGCGACTCCGTGCTTCTGCCACGCAACCTTACATGCGTTGAGGAGGCTCCTGGCGTTACATGACATTCGTATCGGGTTTTCTTCGGAAGCAGTCCCAAGCAATGGCGTGGCCCTGTGGTAGAGCACCTACTTGCCACGCAGAAGGCCTCGGTTTCATTACCGCTTGAACTGGTGTTTTTTTAACAGCGGAGATGTTTCAGCCGGGCGTCCGCTGAATCGGAAAACTATAATCAGCTTGAAGCAGCACGCGCTCTCTTCTAGAGCGCGGCAGGCGTTCCAGAAGTAAGCTAGGCACAGATGGAGAGCTAGGACGCTCAGAAGCGCTTCCATAGACGTTCCAGAGCACGGCAGGCGTTCCAGAGTTAATCTAGCCAGAGATGGAGCGCTGGGACGCTCACAAACGGTTCTATAGACGTTTCAGAGCACGGGTAGGCGTTCCAGAGATGAGCTAGCCAGAGATGGAGCGCTAGGAAGCTCACAAACGGTTCCATAGACGTTCCAGAGCATGGTAGGTATTCCAGAGGTAAGCTAGCAGAGACGGAGTGCTAGGACGCTCACAAACGGTTCTATAGACGTTCCAGAGCACGGTAGGCGTTCCAGAGGTAAGCTAGCCCGAGATGGAGCGCTAGAACGCTCGCAAACGGTTCCATAGACGTTCCAGAGCACGGTAGGCGTTCCAGAGATAAGCTAGCCAGAGATGGAGGGCTACGACGCTCGCAAGCGGGTTCCGTAGACGTTCCAGAGTACGGTAGGCGTTCCAGCTAGAGATGGAGTGCTAGGATGGAGTGCTAGGACGCTCGCCAACGCGAGCCAGAACTGAAGCTTAGTTTAGCTTATAAAGATGGGCAAATACCTGGATGAAGCTTGTATAAGAAAGTGAAGGAAAACTGCTAGCTGGCCTAGATGGAACGAATTCATTGTGGTACTTGCGCGAAAACAAACGGGGACGAAGAAAGGTGTACGCACGGACACCTTTCTTCGTCGCCGTTTGTTTTCGCGCTAGTACCACGATGTATAAGAAAGTTGAATGAGGGATAGACATTTTGTAGTTTTATATAACATTGATATGAACGTTAAAGCTTATAGCAAAACTTCATATAGGGTAACACAGCAAAACTATAGCAAAACCATCGAATAACAGAAAATACACCTCCGCTCTGGCTTAAGCCTTGCAACAGCAACACCATACAAAGCTAGCCGCGGCCTTTCTTTCTTTTAATATTTATTTATTTGCATCTATCTCGCATTTTTGCTCGCGGACAACGCTGATTTTTCGCTCACAACCAACGACGCCGACGACGCTTACACCGGAATTTCTGCGAGACGAGCTCATTAACGCTGTCGCGTTAAAAACTTTTGACTTACTCTGACTACATGGTGTACATGGAAACTTTTGATGCCAGAATTGGACACCGGAAGACAGCTTATTTATTACACCAGCGCCTCCATGGGGCGCTGATTACGCTCTTCCCGCTGTCTTATGCACCTATCATATTTTTTTACTTGCAATAAAAAAAGTCACAGTTTTACCGCAAGGACGAAGCAGTGAATGCGATAGCAACAAATTGTGATGTTAAACGAAGTGAGGCTGACAGCAAACTCTCTTGTATCCCATCTCGCGTAACTCTACAAAACGTTGGTGCCAGAGAATGCGGCCGCTCTAGGGTAAGATGCTCTTTCTGCACGGTGTCTTCGCATTGAGAGCGCAGCACGTAGAAGGATATACGGGCCCCTGCTGATGGCTGCCGAGATAGCACGCGCGCCAGCGATCGCGACCACGCCTATAGAATCAATGTTCAAAGTTGCTGCTCGAGCAACACTCTCCCCTCTCGCTTCTTTTCTTGCTCGTTCAAGACGGGCGGGGCGTTTCCTCTCTGCTTCGACGGCAGCCCTCCCGAGCGGAGTGGTTATCGCATGCAACCTCCGAGCGACGGAGATGGGCTGGCTCGTTTGGTCTTTGCTTCAGCCGCGTTCTCGCCCGCACTCACGCGCTTTTACCCGCAGTAGAACGTACCATGCGCGGGGGAGGGGGGTGTTATCAATTTGGACTTTATACGGGACATGACGGCAACGGCGACGGCAAAAATCCGTCGAAAGTGTCCATATAATTGCCATCGCAATAAAAGGCGGCGAACAGAAAAATTGTGTTCGTTATCCCCTCCTGCGATTCGCTCTCACCCGTAAAACGTGAGGGTGTTAACCATGTGACAACCAAACACATTTTTCACACGTATACTGTTAAAAAATTTTGGAGCCGACCGTAATCCTTGACTTAGGTGTTGGGTAGTGGCACTCGCACGTCTGTATTCGCGGGCCGTGGTGTATTCCATGAGTTAACATCGCGTTTCGTCGCACTGCCGAAGCGTATCTCGGAGGCCACGTAGATAGAAGCGCTCGCTTGACATCTGCTCCGCGAGGTGCGGTTACAATCCCATCTGTTCACAAGGAAACAGTTTGCTCTTTCAGTGAACTCATTCAATTAATACTAATGAATTATCCTGGCAGTAAATTGGCTCTTATCTTAAGTAAACTTATTCTTCGATATCATATGTATCCAATATAACTGTTAACATGAAACGTAACCATCGATTTCATACCTGTTTTAGTTTTTTCAAACACATTTTCTGAATATCCGGATGAACGGAAGTAAGTGCTCGACCGGAAGTTCTTGGAAGCGAAAGAAGAGCGCCGCTCGTTGCTCATGCTACAGTATTTATCTATTTATCTATCGTTAATATTTTTAACTTTTATTTAGTTTTCACTTCTTTCACCATTTTATTAGACGTTATCTAACTTATAATTTAAGAATTTTCTTGAAAACTACATGTTCTTTGCCAATCCTCCGGCGTAGGTGTGTGCCACGGATACCAGGCCCTACTCTACTCTAAAATATTGTGTATCATTTTGGCGCAGGAGAATGTCGAGTGGACGGCCCGTGCCAACAGATGTGCTTCGATTTACACGACGGGACGTTCGAGTGTGGTTGCACGCCCGGCTACCGGCTATCTTCCAACGGCTACAGCTGCCAACGTGAGTGTGGTTTCGCCCTGGCATATTTCTTACGTCGCCGTAGTGGGCGCTGGTGTTACTTCACAGGCGGTGGCACGCTCTTCACAGGACGGTGGCGCGCTCGTTGCTGCTGCTGCTGCTGGTGGTTTTGCCGATTAGTTATCACATTGGACGGCACTCGTATAACGAATAATATTCAGAATTAATATGCAGAAAACTGATAGAATCTTCATCTCGTCGTTTTGGGACGTTAAACCTCAGATGTTATTATTGTAGAATCTTCATCGAATCACACCGGTGCGCACCGGGGCGCCTGTGTGCGCGGTTTCATCCAGTCATCTTAACGCTCCGATTTGTAGGACATGGCGTGAGGTAATGTTCAACATTCTCGGGAAAGAACAACGATTTGCGATAGGTAACGAGGCACTGGAAGAGGTAAAAGAATACGGCTACTTAGGGCAGTTAGTGACCGCAGATCCAAACCATGAAACCGAAGTAATGAGAATTAGAAAGGGATGCAGTACATCTGGCAGGCATTCTCAGATCATGAATGGTAGTTTGAAACTACCCCTCAAGAGAAACGCATATGCCATCTGCATCTTACTAGTATACTTACTTACGGGTACGTGAGAAAATATTTCAAAAGCCAGCGGAATTCATCTTACACTTTTCAATGACCGGCTCTACTCATCATGAAAACATAACAAGAGATAGACGTTTCGCCACCTATACGGGTGGCATCGTGAGTACACAAATCGCATCAAATGAGAGAATACATCGTGCTTATATCTTGTCGTAAACATCCGGCAGAGGGCCACGATTGCTGTGCGCTCCACCAAGTAAGACGCAAAACGACTGGTCACAAAAAAAAAGTCGAAAATGACCGTTTTGGCCTCAAAGCGACTACTCTGGCTCAGTCGCTCGCTGCTCCATTGTTCTGTCGCGCGACTGCAGACGCAAACCTCTGAACCAATCACATGCGCAGGAACAGGAGGTAAGCTTATTTTGGGGGGCAACGACAACGCGAGTAGACAGGAATTCCGTGTGGCGACGGGTATTTGTCGCGCGCAGGTGTGAACAGCATTCGCTTTGAGTCGCTTTTTGCCCGCTGTATACCCGCAGTTTTGCCCGCTTTTTGCCAGTAGTGTACTCCATTTCACAAGCTGGTTGCAGCAGGGTGGAAGCTACGAGGTGTCAGCAAGCAAGATGATTCCGCAGCAAAAGGTAGTTCTGTTTGTAATTGCACTTTAGTTGGAGAAGTTTAAGACAACTGCGTTTGCTTGGAACATGCTACGTCACATAAATACGGGATACGCTGAACACGAGACGCATGTACAACACAAACATTTAATTGTCGCGTCGGTAACTGCCGATAATTTGATGACGAACCATCATGGCAGCACCTATGCAGACGATATCGCCCGCTTCGATCCGAACTCGCGCTTGCTACTTCCCCACCGCCCTGACAGAAATAAATAAGCGGTACACTCTTAAAAAAAAGTTAGTAAAAAGGTTGTAACTGCAAGCAAATAGGTAGTAACTGCAGCGGTTACTTTCTTGGACCGTTACTAACCTTTTGCTACCTGTTTACTACCTACGTTAGTAAACAGTTACTACCTGCAACCGTTGCTAACTTTTTCCTACCTGTTTACTACCTACGTTAGTAACTGCAAGCAAATAGGTAGTAACTGCAGCCGTTACTAACTTTCATGGACCGTTACTACCTTTTTCCTACCTGGCCGTTAACTATACTTAATCTAAAATTGTAGTTATTACCTATTGTGTTAATTTATAACTGGAATCGTCTCGACAGATCATTTTAAATCGAAAACTGGTGAAAAAGAAAAAAATCTAAATTTTCTTTTTAAAATTACGCAACCGCGATTTCTAAGCATCGTTCTCCTATTCTGAAAACGGAGGAGCTAAAGTTAATGAAGTGTAAGTGCTATATGCGTTTTAGTACACAATATAAATTCCAACAAGCTAGCATGACAGGCGGACGTGAAAGAACCACAGGTGGTTAAAATTAATCCGGAGTCTATACGGCGCGTCTCATAATCATATTGTGGTTTTGGCACGTGAAATCGCAAAAATGATTATTACTAGCTTTTTACTATGTACTAGCACATGAATCAATTGAAATGCATTGAGGCTATGTTAGTGGGCTTAGTACCTTGTCTCGACCGCTGTACATAATGCTTTTTTGCGGCAGTTTTATAGCAAATAGACATGACATATTGTTGCTTTTAATACGGTTGATTAAAAGTCTTGTGCTACGTCCACAAGCGCACATAATCCGGTAGTAGGGTAGGGTACTTTAGGGTCACATTTTTTGATAATTCATCGTGAAACACAGGTGCTCACTGGTACCAGTCGCGCATCTCAAATGTAGGGGCTATAAATACCCCGGGAGTCGCTTAGTAAGTACTGTCGCGTAGTGAACTTGTTGTTGCGTTTGTGTATTCTTCTAGTTCATGACACTCCACGCAGGATTAGCCGAAGTTGTTTCGTAGTGTGGCATCATGAATTTCGTCACTGTTAATAATGTGGCAAAATGAACACGTTGGTATCAGTTACTACTTTTTTTTACAACCTTTATTTTACTACCTATGGTTAGTAACAGCAAGGGTAGTAACAGTTACTAATCGTTGTTAGTAACGGCAAAGGTAGTAGCAGTTACCACCCTTGCCGTTACTAACTGCACTTACTAACAGGGTTGTAACATATGTGACAAGCCGTTACAACCCCAAAGTTAGCAAGTACTACTACCTTTTTTTTTAAGAGTGTAGAATCGGCTATAGCTTTGGGCGATCTGACTCTGAGGACAAGATATCTGGTATATGTTATCCTTTATTATTAAGATTAGCTGTTTGTTCAGCCATGCCTGCTAAGCCTTGTCCCCGAGAATTTTAAAATAAATCTTGGAAACAATGCAAAATAGGCACGAATGCATTGCTGTCGAAGCGCCAGGAAGCAAATATAGCGCAAACGCAAGCATGTGTTTACAACTTACGAGCCACACAGTTCACGACAGCGGCTTCATAATTTCAAGGCACAAGGAGCCAACGTCGACGGGCGCCGCCATGTCGTTTTCTTTTTCCGGCACTACCGTTGCTGCGAAGAGCAACGCTAAGAGCGTTTGTTCACTACCGTGTGCTCGCTTTACTCGCGCAACACGTGTTGTTGTTTCTTTGCGGCGCTGCCACTGCTGCCCAAAGCTAAGAGGGTTGGTTGCTGCCCCGTGCTCGCTCTACTCGCCCAATGCGTGAGCGCAAGTGCTTTGGGAACGCCGAGCAGCTGACGCGGCTCGGATGAAGACATCGTGAGGTTTGTTTGCTCTTCCCATTGGCTCAGCAACCTCGTAGCTTTTACAGTGCTGCAACCAGCTTGTGAGATGGAGTATATTATGAAAGACAACAAGGACGTTCGCTAGAATCAGGCAGCCATTAAAGTAGCGTAACAGCGCAGCCAATTTTTTTCTTTTTTAGCTTTGGTGTCTGCGAGCTTATTGAAATCACCAAATTAGGATAAAGGACATAGATTGCTAACGCTATCTTTCGCGAAAAAAACACATGTGCCTGGTTTTTCACATATATAAAAGGTATTTATGAAGACAAAACGCAGTTTTGACTTGACATTTCAGCGAGGTTTCTCGACAAGGGTTACTGGTAAACTGAGAGTATTAGGTGGCTCCGAGAGCGCCTGCACTCCTTCTACGTACAGTACAAATGGTACTGTGAATCCCTGTGTTCTTTTGAACAACGTGTAAACCCGTAATATCAACTTACCGCTGTTCCAAAGTCGTCAAACTTTCTGTTTGAGACGAAAGCCTTAGATGCCTCATCAAACGCGAGAAATGACCGGAAGCGGCGTCAACATGAAGTGATGCAAAAGATCGTCATCGTGACGTCACAGATCGCCATAATTTATGGCGTCACGTGACGTGATGTCATCACATGACTTCGTCGCTTGATCAAAGGTGGGCTCAAAGCCTTAGATGCCTCATCCAGCGCGAAAAGTGACTGGCAGCAGCGTCAACACGAAGTGATGCAAAGTGTCATCATTGTGACGTCACACATCGCCAAAACTTATGGCGTCACGTAACGTGACGTCTTCGCATGACATCATGCTTGGTAAATGGTTGGCCGATCTTGGATGCACTGCAAAAACGACCTGAGGTGCAGAAAGAAAGCTTGCAACGCGGAAAGGGACCGTCAGCGGCGGAGGCAACACGAAGTGATGCAAAATATCATCATCGCGATGCCACAGATCGCCCAAAATGTGTGATATCGCTATGACGTTGTCACATACCATTGTCGCTTCGTCAAAGGTGGGCCGATCCCAGAGGCACTGCAAAATCACGTGAGGTGCAGAAAGATTTCGGGGGACGAGGAAGGGGGGGAGCTATCAGTACAGTAGACTGAGGAGAAAAATGAGAAGAAAAGATGCATAAAACACAGTGTGACTTTCTTCAACATACACATGCACCGCTTTTATACTAGTAGTGACTCTCAGTAACCGGGACGGCTTACTGCTCTCCCGTAATATAGTATGTAGAGTAGTGTAAATCGTGCACCTTTTGTTTTAAAGGCTTTACGCGCCAAAGGGTACTGTTCTGATGAATCGTGGCCGCAAAGCGAGCGCGGTGGTTTTGGCGCACGTGTTTGCGTTACACAGCCTTCTCGTGAGAGAGAGAGAGAGAGAGCTCGTTACTGAAAAACAGAGAATTCTGCCGGCGTATATAAAGGCGCCTAAATTTTACTCTGTATAGGGGAGGGGATTGAGGACAGAAATGCCCTAGGAAGAGGAGGAGGGCAGGAAAAGAGAAGGGGAAAAACAAAAGCAAAATATTATGATCGTGGTGAGTGAATGTCACAACATTAGAGCGTTCTCGTATTCGTTCAAACCTCCATTTCTCATGAAGAGAAGCCGCATTAGGAGTCACATGGTTAGCCATATAGTTAACTAATAATTGTTTGCACCAGTACACATTTCCGCGACCGTCTCCTTCTGCAGTCAAAATCCACTTCTGACACTTGTGACGGGGAGAGGACCGTGCGAGTCACGTGACGTTACTGACATGGCCACAAATAAGTTGATTGATTGGCATGAAATGAACTGAGCTTCGCATAAAGGCAAAACACGGGCTACGCATGTCAGGGGCCATGGTGGGGAGACCCTGACTATCGACAGGGATGTTAAATAGAGTTCTAAAAGTGACATCTAACGGGCTTGAAGCCATGGGAGTAAAGCAGTTGAATGACTTGATGAAAAACAAAAGTTTAATACACGGTCCCTTACACGCATTCGCCTGGGGTAACTCGAAAATGAAAGCCATCTTTTGTTTCTTCTTATTCGATTGTATTTTTTTGTCGAAGTAGTTTTAGGCACTAACATGGCTCTGTGGTAAAACACGTGACTGCCACACGCAAGGTCTGGGTTCGGTTCCCACTCAAAGCCAAGATTTGTATTATTTATTTGCGTCAATCTCGATTTTTTTTTTTTTTTTTGCTCACGAACAACACCGATTTTACGCTCGGAACCAATGACGCCGACACCGGAATTTCTGCGACTGGGCTCTTTAACGCTCTCGCGTTGATAACTGAGGAACCTCTACTACTTCGAGCACGCAGTTGACACGGCAGCGACAGTACACGGGTTACTCTTCGGCTTGTGACGTTAGGTTACTCTTCGGCTTGTGGCGTTAGGCGTTCTCACCTGCCCTGGTAGCTTAAAAGGTGAGCTGTCGCCCTGCTAAGGCAAGGAATCGAGAACGCGGGCTCGATTCCTTGGCGCGGCGGCAGCTACGACGGGGGAAAAGCGCAAGGACACCCGTAAGATTTAGGTGGGCGTTAAAGGGCGCCTAAACGACCCAGAGGTCGAATGAATGAATGAATGCACAACTTTATTTTCCCCTGGTTAACGGGAAGGGGGCAATGGGACAGAGGGTGGGGGGAGGACCTACTTCAAGTAGGCCTCCTCTACCCTCTCAGCCTACTCCAGGACGGCCTCCTGAATGTCGGGCCTCGAGCTGCTCCCAGAGGTCGAAATTTAGTTGTGGCGTTGCAGTTGTGCACGAGTCTACAGCGAACGCTGGCCATGGAGGAAAGAAAAAAAGATCCTCCATGACGCTGGCGCAGTTGCACGTGCTTTCTCGTTTCGTTCTTTCCTTCGCTAGGCTGCGTTCGTCGGCTCGTCTATCCACCTCTCCGATTGCCCTTCTTCAGCGTCGGAGGTGGAGAACGCAAGAAGCGCGCGCATCTGCTTGTTCGCCAACTGACAGAGTCTGCTGCTCGCGAGGTCACCTAATCATACAGGTGACGTCATGACGGCTGTTGTCGATAGAGGAAAGGCACGTAGAGGAGCACGCGAGCGTCTGTTGGTGGTTTAAGGGGCCCTCTAAAGAACAACGGGTGGTCATCACTAATCCAGAAACACCGACTACGGCGTTCCTCATATAAACCTGGCGACAACTTTCTGTGGCAGCACAGCTAAAGCTACGTGGGCGGAGCTTCTGCACATGTGTTACTACACCAAGTAGTCCGTTCGCGGGCAATTTCGGTTTTGGTTTCGCGAGCGCATAAAACATGTGCGTTTCCACACGAGTATTCATGGCTCATGATGTTATTTGGGAATTTATGCAGATAGTTTATTCACAGATGTAGTCGAAATCTACCACATGACTTGATATACATAAGCATGCAGCACAAATACCTGGAATCGTTGCTGAGCTCTTCTGCAAATCAAATTATATAACGCTAATGTGCTAGCGGTTCAAGTCCACCTTCAAAGCGAGCAACATTTAATATTGTTTCCAATTATTTTTTGGGAAAGCGATAGAATATTTTGTATTGCGAAGGAACGCAGGAATCAGCTTTATTCAAGCGGTCGGTTTTACTTTTTAAAGAAAAAAGAAAGTCACGGCCCAGCAGTAACTGCGCAATCGGAAATCTTTCGCAAAGGTAACAAGCCATTTTCTGAATTTCGGTGCACACAGGGTCGACATCGTCGTTTTCCTACATTTGGAGACGCTGTAACTTTCTGGAGACGCTCACGTCATTTTGTCAGGGGACGCGAAGGCATCGAAAGGCAGCAGATATCTTGGCCACGACCAGTCAGGAGCGGGCGTCTCACGTGTGTGATTATACAAACGGGTGAAACGCGTTCCTTACTCCCGTGGTCAAGAATGCTTTTTTTTTTTTTTTGCAAATTGAAAATCACGCTGTCAGTCGCATAATAGACATGAACGCGTCTGTTGCCGAGGCAAAGCTGTGCATGGGTGATTTTGTCACCGTAAATCGCTCTCATTCAAAACGCCAAAACACCTCCCGCCGTAGACGCCGACGGGCACGGTGTTAGACGCAATCTTCGGCGTGACTGTATCAGTAATAGTAGGCAACCGAAATACCGACCATGTATGCAACGCATTTTATGAAATGGGCCACTTATTTTACGTACTGTTTCCAACCGCAGTTTTGCTTTCAAGCGGCTCTTCTTGCTGAAGACTTGAAGGTCCGCGTAGTCACTGTCAAGGAAGCTATCGCGATGAGAGACCCACTTGCGATGGTGGTATCACTTGCACACTTCTTTCTCGGTGATAGTATGGGCAAATCAACAAAATAATTCACAACGCACCGCTGTCTTCGTTTCATTCTGGTCGATGAACACAGATCACCTAACGAACCCGCCCTCATGCTCACTTGCAAGCTTCGATGTGCACCTGTTGCAGCCGAGCGACGCCATCGTTGTTGAGTGGGGACGGAAAACGTGAAACGGACACCAGAAAACCTGAAAACTCGAAAGAGCGAAAATCGCTAATCCTTTACGGGATTATCATTCTTACTTTCAACGCAAGCAATCTTGACCGTAATACCTATTTCTTTTCTTTTTATGTTTTCTTTTATGCTACGTATTCTACAAAAGCTAGCGTTCGCGGACTACATACAGAAGCGGAGTAAAAAAGTGCGTGGTTCGGTTGCGTAGCCTTCACTGTGCTGCCACAGAAAGTTGTCGCCAGGTATAGTCATATCCTGGTTCAGCGTGCGAAGCACGCGTTTGCACGTCAGTGACCTATAGTCGGTGACAAGCTAAGAATAAAAAGTAAACTGTACCGCTGTCCATTTGTATTATGCGCGTCCAACTACGGCCGATCTTTACATTGACGTAACGGTTAAGACGAACCAATGAAAAATGCAACATGGCGCCGTTCGCGACGAGAGGCGCGGTACAGCTGCACCGAGACCGAGATCCGTCATTTCGAATTTCCTGCGGTGTTTGTTTCTTTCAGAAGAAGCTATTTCCTAGTGTTATTCGCACGTACCCAGCATCGCCCTCGCCGAACGTCATCCGATGCAGTAGAAGCTTGCGACTGTGCCTCGTTTGAAGTGCACCGAAGCGGCAGCAGCTCGGAGTGTTTTACGACGCTTGAGCGCGTTCCGTCGTTTCGGCAGCGTCAAGTTGGAGCACGGCGTGTGTTCCCTCCATCGTTTGGATGCATCAAGCATATCGCCTGAGGGTCACCACATCGGCGATTGTCGTCGCGTTCATTCGTGTGCAGTGAGGTGAAAGTGAAGTCGGAATGTGCGCGTCTGTGTAGAATTTACCGCCTGCAAAAGCCATGGCATTAGTGTTGCCACGTGTGCGCGTGTGTGTGTGTTGCTTGGAGCTCGCAACGTGGGAATCTTGGTGATCTATTGTGATATGTGCCGTGCTGTGCGCCTATATAACTGACGTATGTGTGGACGAGGCGAGAGAGAAAGAAAGCGATCGACATAGCCCGTTAGCGCAACACAATGCGAAAGTTAACAAACCAGGTGTGGAGAATATGCAGTGGTGTGTGATTTATAAGAAGATAATTGTGGTCATCTGATGCGTTTGTGGTTATGTGACATGTGTCTATTGGCGCAGTTGCGTCGTATCAACGGAATTTAGTTCCACCAGCCCAGAATGATTTGCTAGGTTGAAGTGCCCGTCGCGTAAGTATCGCGCTCGATGCACGAACGCCTTGCTATGAGAAACGCCGTGCGAGGTAATCGTTGTCTGCAAACCGTGAAATGATGCGCTCGCTGTGACACGTCGATTGCATGGATCATGATCGTAACTGAAGTGACGCCGCTAAAACTATTATTGAGTGAAAAAAAAGCTTTTGTTTTTAATGGCGTTGCATCATACTTCACGATATCATATTCGGAATCCTTGTTTTTGTCTAACGTGCGTTTTTTAGTATTTCGCGTGTATTGTGTGCACGTATTACGCAGTGATAATTTGTTGATATTAAACTCGTGAAACTTATAGTGCATAGACCCTTTTTTTAAACGCTTATCCCTTCTTGTGAAGCCTCACCCCCTCACTATGCTTCACGAACAAATGAGGAGGGGGGAGCCGGAGAGCTGGGGCTTGACAATGTACGATAGGAATGTACTTACTGATTGTGTCCACCGAGATTATCTATGTAGACATCTATATGTTTTTCCTTTTTTTCTTCGAGGATGCACGTGCTTTTCTATGTCCGAGTGAATATTTGTCATCTTCTGGCTCCTGATTTTTTCATTTCTACATTTTTTCTTATTTATTTTTTTTTGTCGCTCTACCTGCACGGAGGACGATGCTATAAAAGCGCATCGAAGCCTCGTAAATTTTCTCTTGATAAAGATCGGTCTCCGATCAAAACGTTGACAAATAAACTGTCTTTTGAGAAGCGTGTATCCTTTTCCTATTTGTCTTACGGTAACCGATGACAGCCTTTTCACAATCTACGTATATATATACCTTCGCACAGATAAACACATATATAGAAGGTAGGGGCCCCTCTTCTAGCAAACGTGGGCCCCCCTGCTGTAATTCCCACTGGGGTGACGCAGTTATGCAATAAATTAATAATAAATTAACTAAAAACTTGAATGTTCAAGGGCTTAAGGGGTAATGGCAGTGCCAGTGCAAGTTGTCGAAACGAGAAACAATTCCACGTAAAGCTTTTAGTCAATGCCAATTTAGCCGCGTGCACCTCATTGGCGTGAACGGCAACGCACGCAATGGCCCCGACAGTTAAACGCCATGTGTGCTACACGCTTTTATTTCGTTGAAACAAGACATCATATGAAGCCTTGGCGTATTCCTCAAACACGATTACAAGCTAGGCGACTAGAGACGCAAATGCGGTATTTACGGCAACAGAAGAGTCGAAATTCACAAAGGTGATCTCAGACCACTTCGCCATACTTCGCTTTGAGTCACAGTTGCCATAGTTACAGCAGTCAGTGAAGAAAGCTGGCGGCGAGAGTTTCGCAAAAAAATTACAAATGACCTTATTAAACGTGAATAATGTCCCTGTTTTGTTCTGTGAAACCGTAAAATAACGATTCCTTTATTTTAAGTTATATGTTAAATCTGGCATTATTTGTTTTAATATCATATTATGTACTGCTCAGAAACATCGCCTTTGAGATGTACATTACTTTTTCGTATAGACTCCGAGATGAACGCGTCGGGGGGTGCGATTTAAACAACACATATATTGTTATGCTGACGCTGAACTCCGTGCCTTCACAATTTATTTTATCTAGCTTTGCTTTCTTTTATTTCAATATCAGTGCAGTATTGCAAAATAAGGTTTATATTAATGAAAATGATTGGCATTGTTTAGGAACTACTTCGTTTGCAGCGCGGAGGCATGCAAAATATGAGCAATGCGGCCTCGTGGGCGGAGCTTATATTTATTCTTAGGTTGTCACCGACTAAACATATGCGGATTCCAAAAGAGTGATCGTGCGGAACACAGGCGGAGCTATTGGAAGGGGATACGAGAAGGTTTCGTTTACGCGGCGTTCGTGTCCGAGTATATACACTGTATAGTGCATGGATTGCGGCACTCTGGAGATAAACCTCACTTGCAACGATCTAAAAGCGTTTAAAAAATTTTGTGAGCATCCATTCCGTGAATATTGAAGTGAATTGCACAATCTGGAAATGGGTACCTACGACGTAAGATTCCTGAGCAAAAGAACACAGCAAAAAAAAAAAAAAAGCGAGAGAACTACACAAGTCAAAACAAAAGAATAAACAAACAAAACGGAAGATCAAAGTGAAACAAGGTGAGAAAGGAAGTGGTAACGTAATAATGGGAAATACGACGTGGCGGCGAATACGTCAAGAAGACTTAACCCCTTCAGCGGCGGTGGCTACGTTTGTGTACGCAACTTGTCTACGCTAGTTATGCCAACTTGTGGACAAAACACAGCACGATACATTGCCCGTTAGACGAACTGAACCTTCTGCATAGCCCCGCCACGGTGGTCGAGTGGTTATGGCGCTCGACTGCTGACCCGAAGGTCGCGGGATCGAATCCCGGCCGCGGCGGCTGCATTTTCGATGGAGGCGAAAATGTTTGAGGCCCGTGTACTTAGATTTAGGTGCACGTTAAAGAACCCCAGGTGGTCGAAATTTCCGGAGCCCTCCACTACGGCGTCTCTCATAATCATATCGTGGTTTTGGGACGTTAAACCCCAGATATTATTATTAACCTTCTGCATAGTCAGTGCCTTGACTCAACCTCAGCGTGGTGAGTATGACTGTAGCCGATCACTTTTGTGAAGGCACTACGATGGTCGACGCGTCGTTCGACGTGCCGCGTTCCAGAACCAGCGGAAGAAGCATTACTTTTCTTTTCTCGAAATGAATGAAACCAAAAGCTAATTGCGCACGCATTTGGAGCGTATGATTTCATTCCTTTCATGTCAAAATTGAACATGACCGACTGCGGAATAATGAAGTGTTTAATTGCACGCATAATACAGTTGATTACGGAAACTCACACAAAACAAACAACACACTACTTCACATTCTTTCTTGGAATGTAATATTTAGTGCCTTGGAATTATGGTATGTGAATTTGAGACATGCACAGACACTGTATCCTAATTCGCGCCTGAAGGGGATTAAACATACGGCGTTGACTGTGAACATTTATTCTCGTTCGAATGATTGAGTCGTCTGTCAAATTTTTTTTTTATTGTGGTGCTCGAAGTTATTTTATGTCAGTGTTCACGTGTGTGTCTTTCTTTTTTCCCCTTGTGTTTGTTAGAAACGCCACTCCCTAAATACTATTCGTTAAAGGAAACGCAGGTCGCAAACAGGCCAACCGTGAAACTCACTCAGTAAATCAAAGACGTTACACCGCGCAGGTGCTGCTGTTTCTATCACGAAAAGAGCTCAAAGGATATACAAGCTTGGCGAGTCTCATTAGCCCGTGCTTAGTGTGAAGCCCCGGGGTCAACCCCGTGTCTTGGAAAGGATTAGCTTGAGAGGTCGTTGACCTGCCGGCTCCTTGGTCTACGTATAGAGCGAAAGGAGAAAGCTTGCGGAACAACGAAACAAAAAGCAAAAAAAAAAGAACGCCGGGGGGCGCTCCCGCTCTAACGAGAAGACTCGTCAGTGTGTACGGCTCGCTTCCTCGGCTTAAATGCCGCGCAACCTGATGTTTTCTCTAATTTGTTTGTTTTTTTCTTGAGCTGCGCAGAGACGTGTGACACTCGAGGGGCTAGCTTTTTCAAGACAAGCATCTTCACCGCACACGCCCTGAACGCCTCGATACCATCGTAATGAAAAAGCAGAGATGGCAAAATTGCTCTTAAAAAGTACTAAGTTACATTACTAATTACTTTTTTTGATCTTTTAATGATTTGATTCTATTACATTGAAAGATACTGTTGCCGAAAGTAATTACATTACATTACCATTACGTTTTGAAAAGTAATCAAGTTACATTGAAACTACTTTAACACAAAGTTCGTCGACTCCTCTGGTCTGGAGTTTCGAGGGCCGTGGGCTTCCAGCGACGTTATTTCAAGGCTTCGAGTACTGATGCTACGCGGCTATTCTGTGGGCCTGTCTTGCCGCCACGCTCAGTGAGGCTGTGCGCTCAGATTAACTTGTCTTTATTATTTTTTCTTTCCTTATCCTTGCTCAATTTTTTTTTTCTGTGCCATATTGGAAGCGGACACGCCTTTCATTAGTCAGGAGTAATTGCGAAAGTAATGAGAAATTATTTGAAGTTACTCACTCAAGTTCATTACATTACTAAATTGCCAGTGTACATTAGTTACATTACTTGTTAGAGCAGTTAGCAATTTTGATTGCAGTGATTTCATTACTGTCAAGACTGCGAGAAAGCTGGCGAGTACGTCTGTATCACCAACCTGCCGACCGTACTTCGTTTCATACGTCGGGTGCAACGCTGTGGAAGCTATGCACGAAGTTCGATCAGCAAAATGCGTAAGTCCACGCATCTCGCGCGTCCATTTTGTCCTTGCAAACGTGGCCTCCGCGATTGGCTCCGGCTGCGGGTCTACCGGAACTGATCACCGAGGCCATAAAAGAAACGCTAAGCAATCCAGAACAACCTATTGATAACCGTATAAGTAAAGGGGTTTGTTTATTTCTAAGGCACAAACCATCTTCATTTATTACTCAGTCTAAAAACGAAAAAAAGAGTCCCATTACAGGTGCGAACGCATCCACTGCAAGAAGTCTCGATAGCTTCCATAGAGTTGCGCCAGATGCAGGCAACGGAGTACACAGTTACGTGTTAGGCTGTCGCATCCTTTGCGCGGTTGTGCCCACTGAAAGGCGTTGACACGTGCATTTCTTCTTGCGTCACGCGCTTCATATACATATATGTAATATAGATTCTACGGCTCTCGTCGGTTGACTCGCCCTTGTCGCTGTAGTAACGGAGAGCACACTTCGCAAAACAACTGGCCTTCGCTGCGTATAGCTGGTCGCGGTTCGTGCTTCGATCGCGCTGTTCCCCCTCTTCAGGGTGGGCTTCACCGCACGGCGGCGGCTCGCGCGATATCCCGGGAAGGGCACCGCTCGGGCAGGTGAAACGACAACGGATCGATTTTTCTACTTGGACTCGCCGCGGTTGTATAGCTCGGAGGCTTCGCCGTTCCCGTATAGCAGAGCGCACGAGCTTGCGAGTTTGGTCACTTTAGGCTGGCAAATTGTACTGTGATCAATCTTCTTTCATGGTCCTAGGCTCAATTATTAGCCGAGAAAATCTAAATATCGCAAAAAAAGATATCGCTTCTGAGAACTAACAGACAATCAAGCGAAGGAAAGTACAGGGGATGTCATTCGTGGCAATTGTGATATGAATGTGAAGAAAGTAAAGTGAACGAAAAGATAACTTGTCGCCGGCAGGGTCCGAACCTGCAACCTTCGAATAACGCGTCCGATGCGCTACCAATTGAGCTACGGCGGCGGCCATCCTCCCGTCTAAATTATCGGGCATATCTGCGCATTCAAACATGGGAGTCTTAGTCAACCCTGCTCTTTCGTACAAAACTTGATTTCATTTTTTTTTGTACAAAAATATCTCGTAATTTGAATGTTACGGGTGCGGATATCACTTACGGATAGGGTGTTTTTCGTGTACTTTAATTCATTTAAGTTTTCGCCATAATTACTGCATTACAGTTAGAGAACAATTAATGCTCCTTACCCTTTTCTTGGCCAAACTGTCTGTTGGATTCGTTCGGTTGTGTCTAAACAAAGAAACGAGCACCTCGGAAAAAAGTTCCCCTCGTTTCGTTCCCATATATAGATACTCAGTCGCACAAAAAAATTGCCTGCATTGTCAGTTATTAACAGGTGCTCATGGATACATGTATTTCGTGTCTTTGCGTCTATGCAGTAATTGTTTCGGTGATAATGGCAGTTAAAATTACGAACACTGTAATTAGGATATCATTTGAAAGTGTCCAGTGTCTGCCTTGTCAAATTCTCGGTGGAATCATGTGTTACGCGAGGACATTTCTTCTTAAATGCATTTATTTATAAAAAAGTTTTATTTTTGAAAAACTTCCCATTGAGGTCCTGACGTGGGTACGTCAGTATGTTGTCGTGAAATTGAATGCGTGAAAAGTGTGAAATCGAAATTGAAAAAAAAAGGACCGTGCACTTAGATGTAAAGGTCAATGTTAAAGGACACCAGGTGGTCCGAATTGATCCGGCGTCCCTCTCCACGACGCGGCGTGACTCATAATATCGGTATTTTGGCTGCTAAGACACCACAATCTCACCGAACACCCTCTCAATGGCCAAATTTAGCCTATCCAACATCCAGTCATCAGGGCCACGGAAAAAGGGGAGCCCTAAAGAATCGAGAAAATGCGGTATTGCGGGGTTAGCGTAGTCTATTCCCGGCTACTTTGTATACAGTGAAATGTGGTCGTTTCGCCGAGCGACGACGGTTTTCGGGCCGCGCCTCGTTGAGTCCCGTTTTTCTTCGCTCTGTCCAATCGTGCGGCCTTCGAGGAAAAAAAGAGAGAGAGAGAAAAAAAGAACTCCATATACACTCCGAAGCCGAGCGACGAGAAAAAAAAGGGTGACTCCGCGGAATGCGTTATACAAAACTGAGCCGAAAGATAGACGGTGTATACGAGTGGAATGATGTAACAAAAAGCAAGTAAAGAAACGACCGAGACAAACTTTGCAGCGGAAAGGGCGCGCGAAGAATGTGACGCACCTGTCCACGGGAAAGTTGAAATGCGTGCGCGCGCGCGGCAGTATACTGTGTCGACTTTCCCCCTCAAGAGCAACAAACGTCGGGGCACCTTCTTCGCATGCCACTTTGAATAAGGCGCGGAATGCGCGGGGTAAACAACAACGACAGCAAAGAAGAAATGAGGTTATGAGAAAGAAAGCGAAATAAGTACACGATCGAAACGCGTACACGTATATAACGCATGCCCACCCGAGATAAACGGCAACCACATTCTCGGCGAATTCTTCGAGAAAAAGCAGGGCGCACGCGGGAGGGAGGAAGGTTTCTTTTTTCCCTCGGGAATGTGTTCGCCCCCACATCTCCTTACTCCCTACTAGGAACCAATCTTCTCTTCAGCCAGAACCTTCATTCTGTCGCGTTCCCTCTTCGCTATACTTCCTTGCTTAAACCTTTATCGCAGTTTATTCTGCGCTTTCCTTATTCGTAGCATCGCGCACCGCTTGCGCGGGTGGCGCCTGCATCTGACAACTTCGCTTTGGCGAGGCGAGTTCGTTCTGCGCGTTCGCCTGCACTCCCCCGGAGGCGATCGCAAATCGATGAGAGGAGGCGACGGAGGGTGAGGTGGGGAGGGGGGTTCAAGCACGCGGTTGATGTCTGTGTTGCGTCGGGTCTGAATAAACTGCCGGGTCCCCCCTGCCTGCCTGCCATGGGTCCGTGGTGGCTCGGTGTATATCGATGCCCGAGGCGTCGCAACAACAACAACAAAAAAAAAAAAGACGAGCGGGAAGCGAAATGCGACTCCACGTATGTACTCCCTTTAAACGCCGACAGGTGTATGTATGTATGTACGTACGCACGCAGAAAAGCACTGCCGAAGCGGAAACCGAGAAATTGAACACGGTGCGGTTGAAACGCCGAAAGCGTCTCCTTTTGAGATCCTTTTATTCTCCTGGGCTATACGAGCTTGCTGTGTATGCTGCCAACTGCAGTGGACATGAAAGTCGTGTAAGGCAGGCGTTTCTTCAGGATTCGAGATACCTTTTTCTTTCTTTCTTTCTTAGGGAAGGGGGTGGGGTGTTACCAAATCGATTGAAATGGGCGGTATGTATAAACCACTAATGTTAGGCTGAACCGGCACCACGGGCCCTTTGCGTTTTATGCGTATGGCTATGCCAGCTGTACCACCTCTCTCTCTCTGACTTTCTTTCATCTTCAAACGTTAGAGAATGATTTACTCATTTCGATGGAGTCGGGGAAATTGCGAAAAAAGAATGGACGCCGCTAAACGGAAGAGTACGGGAATGGCAGTGAAATCAGCGCCGTTTACTGCCGCGCGCCGCGATGTAACTGTGGTTGCGTCGTTGAATTATGAAAAGGCTACTCGAAGTGGTGTATGCTGTTTCAATGTTTGTTCACGCCGCCGATACATCGTCACTCGAATGATGATTGCGCATCGCGATGCGGTCGTACGAGACGATATTGTCACGTGATCCTGACGGTGAAGAAGGCGACAGTGGGACAATAAAAGATGAAACTCTTTATCGGGCGAACTCGTGCCCAGAAAAATCAGGCAACACTTACTGCACGGGCGAGTAACAATCACAACAGAACGATAGCGTCGAACACAGTCGTCGGACGTCGGTAATCTGATCGACGGCGGAACGCGTCGTCCTTTATACATGAGTGTGTGGACATTCCAGCGTTATCGCTGGGGCTCGCGTTAGCTCCAGAACAAACACGGTCACTGGTGTCGTGCGCGTAATCTTATCAGAATAGCCTTAAGCAATCGAGTTTACTTTACATAGCTGCGTGGTCTGCGCCGAGTGGTGGTACGGCTTTTCGTGGTGAAAAAAAAATAAGCGAACGTGGCAGTGCGACTTGCAGTATAAAGCGCGCATCCTGTTAGATACGGTCACTGTTTAGAGTCCTAACGTTTCTTGCTCGTCAGTCTTATATTTGCTCTCTATAGTTGG